>NC_051861.1:6268101-6553101 GCF_015732765.1 Culex quinquefasciatus
TATGTCAGAAAAATGTGTAATTTTACCTCTGAAAATGTGTAATTTTACCACTATTCTGGTGTAGTGTCGCATTTTCAGTCTAAATTGAGGTAAAATTACATCATAAAAGAGGTAATATTCAACCTTCTAAAATTACACCTTCCAAATTAACACTTTTTTATGCTGTGTAGCTTTTACAAATTACTGTGAAAAAAATGTTTTTTTTAATCTCAATATCTTTTTGGAACAGCCTCCAACATCCATACTCTCTTAGGTCAACTGATTTTCAAAAGAAAAAAGACGAAAAGTTTATTTTTATTTTTTTCCATTATATTTCACTTATCAAAACAAGAGACCGTAACTCCAAAAATCTTTGTTCGATAACAGGACACTTCATCTTACTCTCAGCCATCTGTTGTGAGTGAACAGCTGAAATCTGTTAACTTTTTTGTGCAGTTGATCATAATTTATACAGCTGCATGTAGTCAAAAAAATTGTAACTCAAAAAAACACTTTTGATTCATAAAATCGCTCTCACCCTGTATCAAACTTTCTGTGCATCCCAAAAATCATTTGGGCCAAAATCCAACTCATTTCTGCTCGAGACCGTCCCAACTTTAGGTTCGCAGCATGGGTCCTCCGAACTGCACACGGTGGTTATTAATAAATATGTTAATTAAATTTAATTTTCGGGGTCCCACATTCGGTCCGAAATTTCGCTAAACCTACGTTATGGTGCAGCTAAAGCTTTTGCGTTTGCGGTCCCAAAATTCAAAATTTGCTAAGAGATTCAAAAATCTTTAGGCTGTTTAGGCGAAAAATCAGGCAAAATTTCAATGTAATTATAAGTGCAATCAGCAAAAAACAGTTTAAAGTGCATTCCCTGATTTTATAATTACTTTTAAGTTAATTCAAAAACATTTTGAAAAAAAAAGATATTTTGCAAAAAAAAAAAGAAATAAAAAGCCATAGCCTCAACATTTAAATGAAAAAAGTGTTTTAAAATGCATTTTACATTAGTTCAGTTGTTCTGCAATCATTTAGTTTCTAAAAATGTTAAATTTGAAAATTTTAGCGAAAAAAAAACTTTTTGCGATACTTAACATTGAATCGGGTTCCCAAACATGCTAAAAATGATTCTAAACGCAGAGGAATGAATTTTTAAATTGATTTCAGCTGATTGCACTTAAATTTTCATTGAAATTTTGTAATTTTTTTGAAAAAATATTTTGTTGCCCCTTTTGAGGGGGAGGGGGGAAAATAAAAAAAGAATTGCAAGGTTGAAAAGATAGTTGGATATTGCTCTTTTTTGTGCAGTTTTACCTAAAACAATGTGTACAAAAAATCAACAGAAACTGCTAAAAATTTCACAGGTTCACAGGATGTCAAATTATATATAATTTTTGTCCAAAAATCTATTCTCAAAGAAATGTGTCACATTTAGTTGTTCGTCTTATTTTAAAAGAGTAGTTTATGCAACTAGTTGCAAAAAGAGGATTTTTTCAGCACGTGTCGTACATTTATCCAACGAGGTTCACCGAGAGTTTGCAATTCCGAAAAACACCCATTGAGTGAAATTTTATGTCAAATTTTCATGTATTTTGTCAATAAATCGTTTGAATCAAAAAAATGTTGAAAAGTGTTACTTTTCGAAACAAGTGCTGAAAAGTTCAAATTTTCAGCTCCCATTTGAGTGCTGAAAAGTAGAACTTTTCAGCATTTATTTTGAAAAGTGTTGCTATTAGATTCTGTTATTTTTGGTACAGAAAAGTAGGCTATTTCGTCGTTCAAGAATGACAGGAAAAGTAAGTAGTTTCACGACGGAATTGCAAAAAATATGATAGTAAATGCATAGATTGCTTTGTGCTCTTTTTTCAATCTTTTGGCACACTAAGATTTCTTTAACCCTCTACAACACCGCCTTTGGACGGGCTTCGATTTAAAAAATAGCCAAAAATCAATGTTCAACCATTTTTTGATCTTTAAATAGCATTGGAAAGAAGAACTCTTATTTTTTTTGTTAAATTTATGGGTTGGAAGTTTTACTTGTTTTATGGGACTTGGCCAATGTTTTCAAAAATGTCATTTTTTAGGGGTCAACTTTGGCTGTATTTTTTTACTAACATTTCCTATATTTTAAGTAAAAAGAAGTATGCAGTATGCAGTAATGTAGAGTCGCAGACTATGCCTCTACGGATTTTTTACAATTTAAATGACAATGGTGCCATTTTATAGCAGAAAATGTGAAAAACAAGCAACAAATTAAAAAAGTAAAAACATGAAAAAAAAATTACATAGGCAAAATGTAATGATAGGAGGTGGTAGAATAGGCCAAATACTACCGAAAACAAACACAAATTAAACGAGATTAATGCAAATTAAAATACTAAAAATGAAACAAGAAATATAAAACAATAGAAGTAAAGTTTTTCGTTGCTCAAATGACCGAGTGAAAACGGGAAAAATACAAATTTTCGAAAATGAAATTGAGCAGTAGAGGGTTTAACAATTTCGGTAGTGTAAAAAAGGATAAACTTTGCATCGGTAAACCATCCGCAAAGCAAAAATGACCAAAAACCGGTTTAACGATGAACAATAATAAACTTCAATACCAAAGTTCGGTAAGATTTTGCCGAGATTGGTAGTTTTTGGTTTGCCGAACTGTCCAGCAGTTTAAAATTCGGTTATCTTTCTTTACCAAATTTGGTATAAAAATCTAAGTGTCAGAGCATTTATTATTCAATAAAATTAGCACAGTTGATAAATTCTAAGCAATTTGTATATGTTTAAAATCCTACCATCTTTCCGAAAACGAATTGATACAGCTAGCATGTTTATTATCAAAAACAAATCTCCAAAAGGATTGTTTTTATCTCATTTTCTTCGAAGCAACAAACCCCTCAACCGATGCGTGAAATCCGATTTTTGTACTAACCTTCAAATTTATAACTTGCTCCGCGGGGCTTCTCCAGTCCAGCTAATATTTCGCTTCGGCAGTTATTCGTTCTTTCTCTCAATCAGGTGGGTTTAGCTTTTTTTGTGCTATTTGATTTTTGTTCTGTTTTAATCCTCCATGTATTTTCCAGCTGGAAAATTCACCAGATCAAATCGACCCGTTCCACTGCATACAGCTATCTCAGTGCAGTGCTTCCAATAAGAACTGCTACCGCCCACGACTTTTTTTTCCAGTACTTTATATTTTATGCAAAACGCAGTTGGCGTTGCTCGCGCACGCGCACTGTGCCGAAAATACACTCAGGAGTACCTAATTTCGACCCACTTTGAGTCACTCGCGCGTACTGTTTTCGCCAAATTTTGTTTCTTTTTTAAATTCCAGAGAGTAAATCGCGCAAGGAATTTCTCAGGTCTTCCAAGCGACGAACTCGATTTTTTAAGCCAGCTTTTCTCCTCCAGACTCTCTTACACAGACACACACACACACAGCCAAACGTAATCACCAACTTTAGCGCTGCGGGAAAGCACAACCAGACACAGACAACGGGATAGCAGCGAGCGCTCGCACACACCAAAACAACGGAAAAAAGACCAAGATGACGACGATGGACACACGAGCGAATGGATCCAGCAGGAATTTCTTCTCGTCGTCGCCGTCGTCGTGAGGTGCCTTCGGGAGATCGCGAATCAATTTGGCTCTTTTTTCTTCGTTCGTCGTCGTCGATCAGTCGATCGACTCTTCTTCTTCGCGTTTTTTCTCTGTTTCTTTGCAGGAATGACCGCAATTCCGAACTCTTTTTTCTGCTACTATTTTTCTCTGTTGTAAATAGCGTTGTATTTGTATGTGTTTTTCTTCTTTTACACTCAATAACTCTGTGTCACTCACTGTTGTTTTAGGCGGATCTGTTTTGATTAGCACTTAAAACTGCATTTAAATTACGAGCATTTCCATTTGTCACCGCGCAAACAATGACGGCTAACCTTCAAATCGCCACTCATGCAAAGTTGATTCACAATACACTCTCGGCGCGCGGCGCGAATGATCCAATTGAGAACGAACTCCACAATAGCTGTCAAAAAAAAGTTCCACAAGTCAAAATCGGCACTTGATCGCTGCTAAGACGCTCCGACTAACTTTTGAACCTGAATATTCTTCACGACCACACAATCTTCAGCCCCAAAATTTTAAGGGAGCAGCACCTCCTGGGAAGAAAGCAAAGAGGAAGAGCAGCTGGCGTGTGGCCTTTGTCCGGCAGTGAAGCGAAACCTCTACTGACGGAGCAGCGGATCGCGAGGTGGCCATATTGCCGTGATCCGATGTGATGACCGTCGCCGCGACGAAAGTCAAGAGAGCGCGAGAGAATAAAACACCTGGAGAAAGAGTTGAGCGACCGGGAGCGTGTTCGCGTGCGTTTGGTGGTGGTCGTAGGATGGCTTTGGGCTCTTCGAAAAACATTGACTTGCGGAATGTTAGCGGGTTGGTGAATGAAAATTGTTGCAGGTGAATGAAAAAACGGTGGATGTTGAGATATTGTAATAGAGTTTACAAAATTTAGTGGAAATATAAGTTTCGCTTAGTAAAACTATCTTAATTTGCCTACTCTTTTGTTCTGGAATATTTGAAAGTGTTCGGTTTATACGTGGCATTGAAAATGTAAACAAACTCATAACTTAACATATGACTCATAGGGTAAAGCGAGCACTTAAGCACCATCAATCTATTCTGGGCAGTTTTTATTTTAGAAGCTTCCAAATGTTTTGACACAAAACAAAATTTAAACTCATAAATTAATGCTTAATTGCACATAAATGCATAGTTGTTCAGTGTTGAATTTTGTATTTGTTGAGTGATTTACACCAAACTAATTATTTTATTATCAGTTTTCAAGAAAACTAAACAACTGTCTGGATGAAGCCAAACATATTAAAATAAAAATATATACAGTCCAGACTAGATTATCCGAAGCCTCGATTATCCGAAGTTTCGATTATCCGAAGTTCGATTATCCGAAGGTTTGTATGGGACTTAGGATAATCGAATCACGAACAAAAAAAAAATTGTTTTCGTATTTTTTTTCATTTTCTTGTATTTAACTAAAAAAATTAGTTGTACGCCCCATTTTAATCAAATTTGAGTTGTTGATTGCCTATTAAAAAATGCATTTTTACAATATTGCATAACCGCCATTTCGGCCGCCACCTTGGATTTAAAAATGCTTAACCATTTTAGCGTAGTTTAGGGGTTATACCTAAGATGGACAATTAAAAATTAGACAACGAATTTTTTTTTCGTGGTTCGATTTATTTTCATATTTTTAACATCCAATTCGAGTTCTGCGATCCAATTTTAGTCAAATTAGAATATTGTATTGCCTTTTAAATTAAAAAAAAACTTTTTTTTCAATATTCCATCACCACAATTTTGGCCGCCATCTTGGATTTTAAAAATCTAAATAATTTTAGAGTAGTTTATGAGTCATACTTAAGATTTAAAATCAAAAATAAGAGAACGAAAAAACTTTGCGGTGTGGCGCTACATTGGAATTCCGTAAAAAAATCAACATATTTTAAAACGATCCCAAACATGCTAATTATCAATGCAGAAGAACGCCATAAAGAAAATTTCACAGAGGTTTAATTTGTTAGACAGACGAACCAATATAGACCAGAATCACATTTTTTTGTCTTATTTTTGATTTTCGAGCTTGATTTTGAACTTTTAATTCCAAAATGGCGTCCAAAATGGCGACATTGAAATATTGAAAAAAAAAATTTGGTTATTTTTAAATCTATTAATAAAATGGTTCATAAAAATTGGGTCATGGAAATGAAGTTTTTTGTTAAAAGTAAGAAAAATTTTTTGGCTCATGAGTCGATTATTCATACAAACCTTCTGATAATTGAACTTCGGATAATCAAGCTTCGGATAATCGAGTCTGGACTGTAGTGACAAAAACTTTGAAAAATCGTCTGTTGTGTGCTATCCTGTGACAACGACCATTTTGGTCGAAAATTAGTTAATGAAGACGTTTTGCTATACTTAACAAACACTACACAGAAAAAAATATGTGAATTTACTCGACACGGAAAAAATGAATTATATGTAAACTCAGTTGATGTAAACTTGAGATTCGACGTAAACGGTTGAATCACACGTAAAATCATGTTTTTACGTATAATTTGTTGCAAATTTACATCAAATTGCATTTAAATTTAAATGTTTAATGACGTGCAAAAGTGTTACATCATAAATGATGTAACATTCGGAAATATTTTTTTGTGTGTACAAGATGATTTAACCCGATTTTAGGAATTCGCTTCCGTTTCCCAGATTTTGCAAAGCACATTTGTGACAAAGACCATTTTATCATCAAAATAATCGTGTACACTTGTGACACGTCATACATGTTGTTGGAAAATATGGAGAATTTTTGTTATTTTCCACAATTTTTTTCGATAATTTTTTTAAAGCAATTCCATCTTTTGTTTTTAAAAATAAACTAATTAAATCGATTAAACCATTGATTTGAGCTTATTTTAGTTTGTATGGGAATTCTGTGCACACTTGTGACACGTAGTACACTTTTATTTTCAAAACACACTTGTGACACGTGCTTTTCAGATTTTTGTTTACATAATTTACTGTATCTTTTAACTGGTGTAACCAAATTAGTTGAAACTTGGAACGTTTGTTCAGCGATAGTATGGGAACCGATTGCTTCAAAAAGTTTTACTCCATCATTCATAGTTTCGAAAAGTACTAAATGGTCGTTGTCACAAGATAGCACACAACAGACGAATTATTTGCAACGACCTGCAACTGAAAAGTTTTTTTTTATACTTGAATGATGTTAATTGGAATTGTGTGGAACACTGCTTTTTTCCCCTTAAAACATCTAAGGGGAAAACATGGTTTCTCATAACGTCATGATTCGAATTCCCGGACGCTTCAAAACCCGGACACTTCAACTGGTTTTATCAATTATTTGGATATAAGTTCGCATTATGAATGCAAAACTGTTTTATTTGATGAATTCCAACATCATCTTTCATTTAAAGTTTGTTTGAATGCTGTAGTTAATTCCAAAACAATTTAATACAATAAAATTATAAGTTTACGAAAAATACGAAACATTTCACTTGAAATATTTCATAGGCATTCGAAGCACCGGGAAGGCAAAGTAGAAATTTATGGTTTCGGTTTACTTAAATTCTAGCAAATTTTTATATAAACTATCGATTGTTTTGATGTAACGGCTTATTTGAGACCTAAAGAATGCCATTCACTAACATTTCAGTCCAAATTTGTGTGATTCATAAGTAAAATCGGGTGTCCGGAATTCGAAGTAAAAGTGTCCAGATTTCGAATCAGCTTTTATCATTGTCGGGGATTTGAAGCACAACAAGTCATTTTAATTTTAAAATTCTGATGAAAAATTGTTAGAAATGACATATTTTGCATGCATTTTCTTGAAACTGACTGTTTATACTACACCCTGATGATGTTTCTACATTTCCAACTTATTACATGATTTTTTGCCAGCTATAACAAAAATGATATGTTACTAAGTGTCCGGATTTCGAATCATGACGTTATGTTGCTACATCGAGAAAAAGATGGAACTCAAAAACTTTTTCAGCCCTGTTTTTTATGTCTTTAAAATTAATATTATTTGTTAGCAACATAGTTTTGTGCAGTTTTTAGCAGCATTTTTTAAAATACAAATGCAAAAAATATACCCAGTTGATTTTTTTTAAATAAGACTTGGCCAAGTACCCCAAACTAGACAGACTTGTATTGGTCCAACCGCGATCATCCACCGCGCTCTCACCCGTTCGCGTTCCCACGCTTGTATTGCACTTTTCGAACCGGGAGCGCGACTCTTCGAATCTCACCAGCGCTCGACTCACCTGTGAAGACACACTCTCCGCGACGGATACCTTCGCGATCGCCGCTGGCCAGGCTCAGTCGCGATCGAACCGCGAAGTTCGTCGGAGGTGCTTTTTCATCGTCGATCGTCCGCTGCAGCGTGATCGTTTGATTTGTGTGAGAGAGAGAGAGTGAGAGAGCGAAAATGATCGGCAGTGACTACGTGCTCGAGGCGCACAACATTTACCACACAACCGAGGTTAGTTTGGGATGTTTTTTTTTTTGCTGGTGTTGGGAGTGAGAGAGAAAATTTGTGGAGAGCGAGAAGGTGACCTCTTTTGGCTTCCGAAAGTTAATTTGTTTTGGTGCAAATCCACCGTTCCTCTCTGCTATTCTATTGTTATTGCTTTTCCGTGAACGTGCTCCGGATTTACACAAACTATTGCAGCTTTTTGGTCACATAAGTCCCCGGAAAGTGTTGGTTCCGGTTGAAGGTTTGTTGTTGTTGACGCGAGCAAGTCTCTCGTTTGAGGAATCTTTCGGAAGTAGTGTTGAATAATCGTTTGCCTCGTAAATACTTGATTTTAAATAATAATATTGTTGAAACATGAATTTTAATGTTTGATTTTCAAGTTTTATTTAGATGTCGTGTTGAGTTTACATTGAACGTACCAGTTACCACTGCAAACATCACGCAAACATTAGTTTTTTTGGGGAAATGTAAATCATAAGGAAGAATGTTATATCCTCGTGATGTTTAATGATAAACATTAATGTTTATTATTTCCTGTACAGAATAATGTTACGTGATAGAATGAGTGTTGCATCGTTTGTGCTTGTAGTTCTTTAGGACACGATTCTTTGTAATGATAAAACAAGCGAGAATTCCTTTCCTCAAATAGTTCAAATCCAAAGTTTTTTTTTTAAAGGGCCCAATAAACACATTTTTTTAATTTTGCTTTTGGGTGTTTTTGAAATCGCCTCGAGTCAGAGGTATTCAAAAACACTCAAATAGTGAAAATTCGGATTGCTGTGCAGTTGTCTTTTTTGGATCTTGAAAATTGGACAATTATTTGCTTAAAAATCTTTTTATTTGTGTATTGAGTTTTAGCTAAATGGATGGAAAAAGGTTAACAAACCTGCCAAAAATAGAATCATTTCAAAATATTCGAAATATTAGAGGCCGCAATAATAATGTTTTTTTTCATCCTCAGGTCGACACCGGCGGCTGCTTCAATGGCGGTGGCCAATCTGCGCTGGTCCTGAAAGGGGTCCACCTCACCGTTCACAGCGGTGAAGTGATGGCCATCCTCGGTTCGAAGGGTAGTGGTAAGCGCGCCCTGTTGGACGTGATCGCCCGTCGCTCGGAAGGTTCGTCCCGGGGCCAGGTTCTGCTCAACGGATCTCCGCTGACAAAGTCGCTGTTTCAGCAACGGTGCGGCTACGTGACCCATGCCTGTGACTTCATCCCTGGGCTGACCGTGTCGCAGACGCTCAACTATACGCCGACCATTTTGGGCGGATATTTGAAGAGCTCCAAGGTGCGCCAGGTGTTGGCCGATTTGGCGCTGTCCCAGGTCTCGCACAAAAAGGTTGAGAATCTGAACATCAGCGAGAAACGTCGGCTGGCGATTGGGGTTCAGCTGGTGAGGGATCCGGTGATGTTGTTGCTAGATGAACCTACCCAGGGGTTGGATCCGCTGAGTGCTTACCTGTTGATCAGTATTTTGTCCAATTCGGCTAAGAAAACCGGATGTGGAATACTGCTGTCGATGGAGAAGCCACGATCGGATGTGTTCCCGTTTTTGGATAGGTATGTTTCAGGATTCGAATTTGTCAGAGTAATCTCTCTAATGTATATCTTAATATTTCAGAGCACTTTTTCTATGTCTGGGAGGAGCTGTTTACTCTGGAGGAACCAGAGCTATGCTGGAGTACTTCCATGGAATCGGTTTTCCTTGCCCACAGCTTGAGAATCCTCTGATGTATTATCTCTGTCTGTCGACGGTGGATCGCAGGTTAGTGATCTTTATTTGTCTTTTAATAAACAGTTTTATATTTATTCAATCCCAAAGAAACTTATAATTAATCAGTAATAGGTATGCCAGCAGCTCAAAAAGTTTTAAATCTCTAACAAATCGAAACCATTCGGTACCGTCAAGAGGGGAGATCGGGACATCAGTCTGAATAGGGACAGCAATTTTTGAGAGATCCTAAAAATCGTAAATGTTAGAATCGATGTACTAATTATGCTGGTATGTTTCTGACCCGGGGTTGTTAATGTGGATTGATTTTCTTTTTTTTGGTTCGCTAGAAACACGAACAGAAAAAAAAGCTCATTTTTTTTATTTTCATATTTTTAACACCAAATTTAAGTTCTGCGACCACATTTTACTT
Organism: Culex quinquefasciatus; assembly: GCF_015732765.1. Lineage (NCBI taxonomy): Eukaryota > Metazoa > Arthropoda > Insecta > Diptera > Culicidae > Culex > Culex quinquefasciatus. The sequence goes on from NC_051861.1 coordinate 6,278,303, forward strand.
AAATTTGAAAGTAGTTGATTGCAACCTAAATAAAAAACAAAACTTTTTTTATTTCATCACTGTCATTTTAGCCACCATCTTGAATTGGAAATCACATAAGCTTGACAATACAAAATAAGACAATGATATTTTTAATTTTTATGATTCGATTATCCGAAGTGAAATTTTTCGAAGGCCTTCGGATAATTGAGTCTGGACTGTACCAAATTTCAGATAAATTTCACCAAAATCAGAAGTTTCCAGTTTACCGATAATTTACGAATTCTGTTTCTAATTAATTCAAATTTTTATTCTTTTTCTTATTTTTATTCAATGCTTGCATTGTTCTGGTTGTATTTTTTTTTAAGTATGATGACATTACATTTTCATTGATTGCACGATAAGCAAGGAAAAGTGGTTGTTTTTATAAAACATGAGTTGTTGAAATGAGAAAAAAAATCATGTGCAAATAACAGGGAAGAAGCAAACGGCTTTCCAGTCTAGACTTTTTTTATTAGGTCCTTTAAACAAATGTAAACATTAAGTATATCCCGCTTACTCCGATGGGCATTGACATAAGGTTTGAAAGGGATACACTCAATGTTAAAATTTGTTTATAGGACCTAATAAAAAGAGGCGAGCAGTGATCATTTGAAATCTGGTATGGTGTATTTTTTTAATTCTATTTTCATGTTTTTCACACTTTTTAAGTTTTTTTTTGTCAGTGTGAATCATGAATATGCTTGACCTAACTTATGCTATGGTCCATATGTTACATCAAAATTTATAATTTAGTAAAGTGCCGAGCTTTCGTGGCCGTGAGGTTACGGGTTTCGCCTTGTAAGCGGAAGGTGATGGGTTCGATTCCTGTCTGGTTCGGCAAAGTCAGATCCCTTCAAAGAGTAATTCTACTCACTGGGAATACTGACCGGTAGGGGATGGGTTTCGACTAGCGGCGTGCTGGGTTTCCAATCCAGAGGTCGTGCGTTCGATTCTCGTACCGGGATGATGAAGTTTTTTTTAAAAAAAAAAAAGATCCATGCCAATGTCGTTTGGTACTCATTTTGCAAATATAAAAAATCTCAAATCCGGTCTTTTGTATAAACTTTAGTGTTATACAATGAAAACAAAATAAGGTGAAACTCCATTCACAAACTCACGTAATTTTTACCCTGTTTGATTTTAGAATTTTTCTGAATCACGGCATTTTTTGGAAATTTGGATCATTTACATCGAAAACTATAATTAAGTAAGGCATTTGCCAAAAAGCAAACTATGGCAAATTGAGTGCTAAAAAAATTCGGTCTATGGCATTTTTATTTAGAACTTGTGCTTTTTAACTTGCTGCATTTTAGTATAGTATTTTTTCTGAAAAAAGCTAATATCAAACGTTCCGTTCCGTAAATCGTAATGACATTGATTGGATTTTAATTTATTTTTTCAAATATTATTCGACCTGCAAGACTTGTCGCAATTTTTTATCTTTTTTATTTTTCAAACATGTACTGTGGTAGGCCACAGAATGGCAATCAACGTTTTTACAAAAAGTTTTTTTTTAATAGTGCTTTAAAAAATAGTTTCCTCAGAAATTGTTATTTTAAAATTTGAGGTGAATTTGATAATTATGTTTCTTACAAATTTCAGCCTAAAAGTGTGCATATTGAATTTATTACATCAAAATGACCATTGGTAAGGTTTCTTTGAATGTTTCATTTGAAAAACTCAAAATACTTTTTTTGTTAAACTAAGTTCAATAACATTCAATAAAATGGATAAGTTAATAAAAAGTACCATATTTATTATTTATTCATCAGATTTTGCTTTTTATCATAAAAATATCAAATTTTGTTGTCATCGCTCCGGGTTCGCAACGACTGATTATTTTGAATCTTTCTGGTTTTGACGAGCAGAAAAAAACAGAATTTTTCTACTTCACCGACGTTTCGACTTTTATTTAATGGCCTTCAAAATATAAAGGCCGAAACATAGGTGAAGTAGAAAAAACTGTTTTTTTTTTCTACAAGACTGCTCGCCAAAACCAGAAAGGTTCGTTGTCGTCAAAATTTTTGTTTCAAAAAAAAATCTAATACTTACTTTTTTGTGAAAAAAAAATAAGTTTTTGCGGTAGTTTACAGCGAAAATTCACAAAAACAAATATTTTTAAATTAACTTTAACATGTTAAGAATGATTATAAATGCAGGGAAATGAACTTTAAATTGTTTTCAGCTGATTGCACTTAAAATTAGACCGTTTATGAAGGAGGGGGAGACAAAAACTTGGAAAATATTTGGAACAGAGTATTCGCATAAAAAAAGTTTTATCTCATTTGTGACTAAAGTAATTTTGAACTTCTAAATCCAAGATGGCGGCAAAAATGTCGGTGATGAAATTTAGAAAAAATGTGTTTACAACCAACTATTGAATTTTGAATAAAATTGGGTCGTATAACTCGAGTTTATTTTTAAAAGTAAGAAAATAAAAACGTTTGTCTTGTTAATGATTCGATTATCCGAAGTACCATACAAACTTAGATATCATACAAACTTTTAGATCTATCGAACATTTGAAACACAATAGCTTATATAACCTTTAAAAAACTCTAGAAATGTACTGAGAACGTTTTGAATTGTATTAAATACAAATGCTTAACTATATTTACAGCAGTAAATTTCAAAGTACATTTTAAAAGGTCCAATAAACTAAATTTTTTAGTTTTTGCTTATTGGGTGTTTACGAAACCGCCTTGAGTCAGGAGTATTAAAAACACCCAAAAAGCATGAACTGAAAATTTGGTTTATTAAAACTTAAAAAAAAACTCCAGATTTTATGTGAAAAGAAACATACCATTTAAAACGATCACCCCTACTTTAGAGCCACTCAATGTCTCTCTCTCATTCTATCAACCACTTCCTCTCCCGTCGCGCTCAACACAACCTCACTCACACAGTCGCGAGTGAGTGCTTCACAGCGTTTCACTCACCATTTCGTGAGAACGCGCGCCGCACTCATCTCACGTTTCCTCTGCTCCTCATTCTTTTTCTCTTTCCCAATCTTCGTTTCACCTCCGCTCAAGCTCAGGTTCTGTAAAAGACGCCTCTTTCTACTCTTTCGCGTTCCGTCCGGTCTAGTCTGGTCTGGTCAGCAGAAAACGCGATCCACGCGAGGGATGAATGATCTTTTCACTCCAAGGACACGAGTTCAAGCTTGGAGTTTTTTTTTTGGATCGTGAGCTTTTGTTTCGCTCATGGCTGCGATCGTCGCCATGGCCAACGTTGTGTTGTGAGATCGTGAGTGATCGCCGACTCACGAACTTCGTGTTTGTGCCACGTTGGCAACACACAGTGCTTTTTGCTGCCTTCCAGATCGAGACTCAAGTCTCGCTCGATCGTGTCTTCGTACGAAGTGCGTGACTTGGCGATTGCCGCCGTGGTCGTTGTTGTTTTTTTTTTGCCTCAGTTCTTCGTGTATTGTTGTTTTGCTGGGGGAAACAGATAGGGTGGCGGCGGTGGACGGACGGACGGAACAAAAAAATCCAGAAAACATGAATTTGATGCACGTTCGCCAATACAAGCAGCCCCTCGCGTGGTTGGTCGCGGGGAGCACATTTTGTCACGCTCCGCGGCTGGCTGGTTGGACGGCTCAGGTTGTTGTAACGTGGGTCGGTGTGTGTGTGTTTGTGTGGCTTGTTGAAGATAGCAGAAGCCCTCGCGAGCCACGACTGTGACTACAGAGTGCGGATGGTAACAAAGAACACAGTGGCTTGGGGGATTGGATCAAGTCGAAGCAGGAAGAGCAGAGTCAGAGGGGGTTTACCAGGAAAACGTGAAGATTTAAAAAGACCGGAATAATGCCTAGAACATTGATGAAGTTGGCGTGAATTGTCTGTAAACTGAAAAAATACAGAATTCGGTAAAATCGTACTTAAATGCGGTAATAAAGTTTAACTTTTAAGACATGAATTTGAATGCTAAATTAAATCCATGTTTTGAAATTTCTTGCGGGTTTTGTTCAAATTTAATTGTAACCTGATGTCTCCAAATTTGCAAAATAGGTCTAGCTGTTGAAATGCTTTTCAAATGTTGCTCCAGACTTTGTGAGTTCTTTTTTCCAAAGAAGACTTTTTGCATTTTTCCTATATACAATCGAAAAATACTGTGCTGAAATTTTGATATCGCGCATAAATTCCAAGTTAAGCAAGGGGAAATTCTCGTATGTTTGGCAGGTCCTAACTCCATCTAATTTGCTGATTTTCACTATTTAAACAATTTATTTTGTAAAACTGTTTATAGAAACTTGCTTGCTCACTTCCTGTTGAACTATTTATCACTCGATTTCAGTTGAAAACGCAATTTATGAGCAGTAATTAAACGTCAAAGTGCTGATATGGCAACATTGGGGGCGCGCTAGAATTAGATGCTGTTCCCCTACTCATCTTCCGGTCTGTTATATAATTGCAAAAAATTTCATCAGCCACATTTTTCCTGTTTCTTTCAGAAACCTGTATCTCAGCAAACATTGGTATATTCGTCAATGTCTTTGCTGCAAATAAAGTACTTTTCGAGGTTCATTTAACTTCGAAAAATTGAACCAAAAAATATTTTCGCAGTTTTCCTAAATCATTTTTTTTTTCAAGAAATGGCAGTACTGCCAACCGAATGTTGACCAACTTGAGCCATAGCACAACATAATATTATTATTATTATTTTTTCCACTTATATCCAAAAAAGAGAATTTATCATAACAATATGTTGCACAATAATTAGTGAAAAGTTTAATAAAAAAATTTAGTCTGAAACTGATTTTTGAATATTTAATTCATCATTTAAATGTATTTTAATTACTTTTTCAACAAAGACTCGAATTGCAGACCCCGACAATTTCTGGAGCAACACGAGAAATGAAATAGTTACCTGTTGTCCCAGAATGTTCCAAATAGTTCTAGCTGTCAAAATGCGCCCTTTTCAAATGTTGCTCCAGATTTAATCCAAATTTCTGAGTTCTGACATTAAAGAGAATTGAATATTGTCCGTTTCTCTGGAAGATACACGCCGCGCGGCATTTCAGAATGTGCCGCAGACACTGTTGTCAGCGATTTTCTGCACTTTTGGTGCAATAAAAAGATTCCGGCAACAATGCCATGCAATTCGAAGAAGAAGATCAACAAAATAAAACGCACAGTATGGGATTTGACAGCGCGCATTTGCCGAAAGTGCGGCGCGTCGTTTCGAGGCTGGTATGCCGCGTGTCCTTTTCGGGAATACGCTCAATAGTGAGTTTATTGAATACAGTCTAGGCTTGATTATCCGAAGGCCTCGGAAAAATTTCACTTCGGATAATCGAAACTTCGGATAATCGAATCACGGAATTTTTTGTTGTTGTCTAATTTTTAATTGTTGAGCATAGGTATGACCCCTAAACTACGCTAAAATTATTTAGAATTTTTAAATCAAAGATGGTGGTGATGCAATATTGAAAAACTTGCAACAACTCATATTTGACTAAAATGGGGTCGTAGGAATCCAAGTTTAGGTTAAAAACAAGAAAATTAAAACAAAAACGATTTTTTTTTGTTCGTTATTCGATTATCCGAAGTCCCATACAAACCTTCGAATAATCGAAACTTCGGATAATCGAGGCTTCGGATAATTGAGTCTTGACTGTATCTCTAAAGATATGGTTGCCAGATTTTTTTAAGTTTGTGACTCTTTGGGAAAAATGATGATGATGAGATGATCGCATTTTAAATACATAAAACTTACTGGAATCCGACAGCAAAAATGTGTAAAAATATTAATTAAGTGGTAATTTTCAAGATAGTTGCCAGATTTTCAATGTGTTAACTGCTTTGAAAGGTCTGTCAAATATCTATCCGGAGACCGGTGGATTTCTAGCTCAAGATTCAAGGTTTAATTTAACAAAAAAATGTGTTAATTGTACTCAGCAAAATGTCAACTCGTACAGGTTGTTTCTGTCTGGTCTTTTCACTTATAATTACAAGAAAAAGTGCATTTTCATTTGAAAACTCATGCAAACGATGCTAACATAATTTCATGTTTTTTTTTATATTTTGGAAACTTTTGACAGCACCTTACTGTACACTGAAACCCCGATGGTTTGACATCAACTGTTGTCAAACAAACGAGGTAACTTTTTAATTTGACACCCTCTTTACACGGAGTTCACACACACTACCAAACGTTTGTTTTGATAGTGTGCGTGAGCGCCGTGTAAAAAGTGACAGTTCGTTACTTTTTAGTTTGACTTTGTCAAACCAACGGGGTACAAACTAAAAAAGCGTCAAACGAAAAAGTGCCCAACCACCGGGGGATATAAGTTCGCATAAGTTCGCATTATGAATGTCAAAACTGTGTTTTTTGATGAATTCTAACAGCAACTTTTATCTATAGTTTGTTTGAACGCTGTAGTTATTGCCAAAACATTTAAATAAAATAAAATTATAAGTTTACCAAAAATGCGAAACATTTCAAAGGAAATATTTCATAGGCGTCCGAAGCACCGGGAAGGCCGAGCAGAAATTTATGTTTTGATTTCCTTAAATTCTAGCTATTTTTATATAAACTATCGATTGTTTTGATGTTAAAAGCTTATTTGAGACCTAAAGAATGCCATTCTCTAACATTTCAGTCCAAATTTGTGCGATTCATAAGCAAAATCGAGTGTCCGGAATTCGAAGCAAAAGTGTCTGGATTTCGAATCAGCTTTTAACAGTGTCCGGGATTCAAAGCACAAGTCATTTTAATTTTAAAATTCAGATGAAAAATTGTTAGAAATGACATATTTTGCATGCATTCTCTTAAAACTGACTGTTTATATTAAATTCTGATGATATTTCTACATTTCCAACTTATTACATGATTTTTTTGCCAGCTTTAACAAAAATAATATGTTATAATACCCAAAAAGAAACAATAATTCCAGAAGTATTTTTTTTCGTGATTCACTATTTAGAAAACTGGTCATCATCAACACAATTTAATTTTTGGAATGGCTTCTTTTCCAATTTCAACGCAATTTGTTTGTTTCTTTCGCACGAAAGTTCTTACCCTTAAAACGGGAAGAAGCAAAGCAAAATTCACACCGTTTCCCACTTTGTTTCGTGCTTCTTCGAATGTCCACCCCGCCGCGCGCAATCCTCTGTGTACCCTTCGTCACGCCACCGTCGTCACCGGCAGCTGAATCGGCTCCATCATCAGCCTCTTTCTTCTGCCAATGTCTGAACGAAGAGCACACACACCACCACGATATCCTTTGCGTCGAGTTGTACCTGTTGTACCTGTGTGTGAAGATATTCTTCTGGAGTTCTTTCTTACCTGCGGCGTGTGTGTGCGCTGTGCAGTAGAGATGGTAGGGTTTTTGTGGTTGGTTTAATGCGGACTTTGTGCGCTGCAACCCCAAACCCGAGCTTCTCTACGCACCGGTCTTTTTTGTGAGTTTCTTCGTGTACATCGCGTGCTTTGCGTGTATCTGCGCCAAGCATGAAACGTGCACCTTTGCTTCGTAGAAGCTGCGGAAGAAGCGGTGGCGACGACAGGTGAGGTGTACGGTGTGTGGTGAGGCGAAGACGCGATAGAGAACTGGAAAACGTGACTCTCACCAAGTTTGCAGGTCCAGCAAGCCAGCCAGGCAGGTCGGTGGTTGAGTCGGGCGCACTCACGACTCAGTTGAGCGTTGAGAGTGAACCGAAGTGGTCGTGCTTTTTTCGTCACCGCGTGTCGGAACGTCGAGTCGGTGTTGTGTGCGTGCGTGACAAATACGACGCAAAGAAGGAAGTGTGTAGCAAACGAAGCGCGAAGTAGCAGCTAGAAGAAGGAACGACTCTGTGTGTATCAAAAAGTGGGAAGTGAGCGAGGGACGTGTCTAGCAGAACGACGAGGTGAAGAAGGTAGCGACGCAAACTGGACATGCAAGGCTCGTTGACTGCCAACAAGAACTGCAAACAGACGAGTCTTCCTGCCGTCGTCGTCGTCGTGCCATCGAACTTTGAGCATCGGCTTCGTCGTGACCTGCGGCTACGAGGATGATGCGACGGGATCAACAGACGCCGTCCTCATCCACATCCACCAACGGTGGCAACAGATCGGCTTCGATTACACTGCTGGACGGGTCACTGCCACCTGTCGTCGTCAACGCGGCAGGTATCCGTGATGCACGAAGCAAGAGTGCGGACACCATGAGACGGGACAAGCTGGACGGCAAGGCGGCAGCGGCTGCTTTGATGTACATGCAGCTCCAGATAAAGGAGGAAGCGGCCGATCCGGACATCCAGGTATGCCATGATACAATCTCATTTGAACATTTACTTTGACGTGACGCTGTGTGAGCTGTGTGACGTGGTCAGCTTCAAAATGGCGGACCTCGCACGCCTGCACGAGCTGTGAAAGTCGAACGAAGAACGAATTATCCAGCGTTCCTCCTCTTCACAGTGTTTCCGCGTGTCGAATGCAATGACGGAATATATACACAAACAAGTGGTCGTCGCCGATGAGCGCCGCGGCGCTCACCACCACTACACTCGTGATTCTCTCTTTGTTTTCGTGTACCGTTACACGTTCGTTCTCTCATTCTCTTGCGAGAGAGAGAGAGAACGCGCGTGTTCTGGTATTTTGGAAGCTTGCGGTCGTGACGCGTGATGTCGTGATCAACAAACTGTGGAAACTCATGAGTGAATCACGTAGAAGGGTGCTAATGCGACTTTCTAACGAAGCAACGTGATTTAACGCATTCTGTGTTGCTTCCTTCACGTCATGTCAATGTGACTTGAAACGCGTGATTTGTAGCACCACACGTCTCACGTCAAAGGATCCAAATTCAAACTCTAACCATCAAACTCCCAATTTTAGGCCGACTCGGAAGTATCCCTCGACGCCAACAGCACGCTCGCCCAAGTCCTCGAGGACTTCTCCAACGATGAGGCGCCCCACGAGCCGGAAATCGAAATCAAAACCTCGTCCCGCTCGCTCGCGGACGAGTCCGCCTTCCGGAAGCAGTTCGGCTTGTCGACCGGCACCGCCGCCGCCGCCCAAAAGTCGCTCCAGTTCCAGCTGGGCAACATGTCGTACCAGCTGGCGGACCAAATGTTCAAACCCACCCCCGTCAACCTGCTCACCAAGGACATGCTCGAGCAGAAGATCACCGAGAAGGATCCGGATCTGGTGTACCGGAAGCACCACAACAACAACAGCACCTGGGCGCGATACATGCCGATGTACTACAAAGGGTCAAGCAGAACTATGTGCGATGTCTGGAGTGCGGCTGGTTGGTCCTGCACAAGGCCAGCACCGGAACGGGATCGCTGCTGAGGCACAAGTGCAAGATCAAGCTGCCGTCCGGGGTGGAGGTGAAGATCGAGCAGCAACCGGCTTCCAACAGGAACCTACCGACGAAGCAGACCAACGGAAGCGGAGGAGGTGCCTCGGCGACGGCTGCGGCGGCCAAGTTCCAGACGACAGCTATGCCTCAGAACGTGATCGATGATCTCGTGCGGCAGCAGGCGTGTTTCCTGTACAAAGATCTCAGCAGCGTTGAGCTGTTCGACAGTGCGAGCTTCCGGACGTTCGCGCAGATGTTGGTCAACGTTGGGGTGTACTATGGCCAGCAAGATATTGGGTTCCTTGCGGATAAGTCGAAGCTGCTGGATCGGATAATTCCCTCGATCTACCAGCAGGCCAGGATGCAGCTGAACCAAGCGTTGGTGGACTGTGATCTCAGCTACAGTTTGAGCATGTTCCGGAACGAGGCGGAGCAGAAATCGTACGTTACGGTGAATTCCTACACGGTTGCGGAGGATTACTACTTCCGCAAGATCAACGTTAAGACTGTCCAAGTAGATGAGCTAGATGAGTTTGTTGGCAGCATGCCGACGATAATTCCTGAGATTTTGGAACGAGAACAGACGGAACCGCTGAAGCTGGTGTACGGTTCCAAACTCAACGTGCCACGCTCGGAGGAGTTCGAGCTGATTCCGTGCGTGGTGACCGCCCTCTGGGGGATCATGAAGAAGATCATGGACATGTTCGAGTTTGACAGCGAACAGTACGTGGAGAAGATCTTCCTGGCTGAAGATGACGACGAGGACGAGGACGCGATGAAGAAGATACTGGCTCCGTTCAAGGAACCACTGCGGAGTCTGGTGGCGGACGGGACCGCGACAATAAGCGAGGTGGTTCTCTGGAAGAAGAAGCTGGAGAAGCACTTTCGCGTTGAGGAGGGAGACGACGAGAACATGAAGACTATTAAAGAAGCATTCCAGATGCAGATCAAGCAAAGCTTGAAGCTGCACGACTACCACAAGATAGCGGTCTTCCTGGATCCGAAGTTCAAGGGACTTCGCTTCCTAACCGAAGAGGAGCGCGTCGAAACGCTTGCCATCGTGAAGGCTCAACTGGCCCGTGATCAGGACGGCATCGAGCAGCTGCGGAAGCTACACTCGAGCGGCAAAAAGAACGTAGAGATCCAGAAAGAGTCCAAGTTCTACGAATTCATGGATCTCTCGCTGGAGGTGGAATCGTCCGACGTGGTGGACGACGAAATCCGCCAGTACGTGGACGTCAAGCTGGAAACTCCGGTGGACGTCCTGGGCTACTGGCGCACCGAGTGTTCCTTCCCGCTGCTCAAGAAGCTCTGCCAGCGAGTACTAAACATTCCAGCGGCCTGTGATGACATGAAGCTGCGATTCGGCCGAGCCGACCAGCTGGACTTCCTCAAGAAGCGGGCCGTACTGCGCGAGGAGGAGATCGACATGATGCTCTACTTGAACCAGAATGGTCCGTGAAAAGCAAATAAAAGACTTGAAATGTGTTATTTTTATACTAAACTCGCTTGTTTCAATTTTACGATGATCACCCATCCAAATCTCCCTTGAATCGCCTAGTAGTATTACTCAACCCTCAAACCCCCTCCCAACAGATCCCGCGATCGCTTCCTCGAGTCGAGCCAGCAGATCGAAGCCCTAGTGGAGCGTTTCGCCCGGGAATCTCCCATCCCGGAAGCCCCGATCAACCCGATCGGCAGCGGTAAGATCCCACTGGCGTACGGCAAACCCGGCGAGCTAAAGGTCTGGGGCATCCTGTATCTGCGACTGCTGGCGGCAACCTTCTCCTGCGGGTACGCCGGCATGAAGGCGATGTTCCTACGACTGCTGGCTCTGCCGGCGGCCGTTGGACTGCTGTGGCTGTTCTACAGCCAGGTCGGGGATGACTCGCACGGGTTCTTCAGCAAGAGTGGACTGATCATGACGGTGCTGGGGCTGAGCTACGGAGTTGGCATTTGGACTACGATCACGTTGTGTAAGTTTGAGGCTTTGGATCTTTTTGGACGATTGATTTCAAGATTTGTTTTCAGTTCCGTCGTGGCGCAAACGCTTCTGCCAGGAATACTCGGAAGGTTTGTACACTGGAGCAACGCTGCTGATCGCGTACAACACCGTGTCGATGCCGTTTTCGTTCATTTCGGCCGCGATCGCGGCCTGTGCCTTCTACCCACTGGTTCTGGATCCCGTCAACCCGAACGGTCTTTACTTTATGTACATCCTGGTGGCACTTTGGACCAGCTTCATGCTCGCTGAACAGCTCAGTATCGCGTTCTTGGTGAGTTGATCCATTCAAAAGTGTTCAAGAACCAACATAACATTCTCTTCAACTCAAAAACAGCTCATTGTCAAGTCCCAGATCAACGCCGCTATCGCCGTGTCCTACATCTTGATCGTGTGCTTAGTTCTTGCCAGTGGAACTGTCCGGTAAGATCGCTAAACTTGTGTACACAAGAGCAAACCAAATCAACCCAAACTCTCCATCCAGCTCCTTCAAGGGCCTCTCGCCGTGGCTGCAGGACAACAGCAAGGGCGTGCACACCAAGTACGCGAGCTCGCTGCTCCACACGACGATCTTCCACGCGCGCCCGATGCGCTGCCAGCCCGGCCCCGGAACGGTTTGCCCGACGCCGGCGGACTTTTTGCTCGAGCGGATCGGGAAGGCGCACCCCCAGGAGACGACGGACATTGCGGCGAGCATTGCGTTCGCGCTGGGGCTGTGCGCGTTCAACATGATTCTCTATCTGCTTCCGATGCCGCGGTGCGTGCGGAGGAAGTTTAGGGATTGAGATTATTGGCGTGTGCTGCTGAGTAGATTTATGTATTTAACTTTCTCTTAATTAGTAGATTATCCAGCTTCGTACTATTACGACATGATGAATTAAAAGTATTGATTAACTTTTTATTATCGATTTACCTACTCTATTTGATGACAGTTTCATAATAATTATAAATCAAATTGATGTCACATCTCTAAATTTTCACAAGATTGACCGCCGAAATAACAATTGCCTTAAATCTATCAATTGCGCCTGCAATCATGCCAGTTAACCATTGTTGATGAGACTTTATTATGAACCATGCGGTTCCCTCGAAACGATAGCCTACTCAGATGATCATGGGGACGCATGGTACAAAAAATCGTTCTATTTTATGGAAGCAATTCCATAGTAAAAGTTCGTCCGTGGTAAAAGGATCGATCCCTAACAAATTCATGAGTTCATGTTTCCTGTTTATGCATCATTTGAATAATAAGTAGTAACAATTGCTTTGAAATGAATTATAACGTAACATACAGCTGAAATGAACACAAAAACTCTGTTAGGTAAATTAAATGAACAAATGGTAACAAAACCGAATTGAGATTATTAGTTTTTTTTTTATTTATTGCAGCTCGATTATCAAAATGACAAATGTTTATAATTACTAAAACATGAGTGGTGCTAGTGATTTTTCACGGCAAATAAATCAAAATTACGCGGCATGAAAATAACAAAACATTGAAATTTCACGGCAATTTCACGGTGCTCTAAAAATTGCTCAAAATAAACGTTAAAATGTTTACTTTTGGCAAAGTTATTAACAGAAAAGTGTCTTAAAAGATAGTAGTAGTTCTATATACAAAATAAAACCCCCTGACACAAATTATTGATTTGAAAAAGAAGTATTGGATTAATCTTGGGAAATTTTGAAGAATTTCCGTCAGTTGAATTCTAGACTTTTTGTATTAGGTCATACAAACAAATGTTAACATTGAGTGTATCCCCGATCCCGCTTATACTAATAAACATTTACATAAGGTGTGAGAGGGATACACTCAAACATTTTTTTTATTGGAGCTAATAAAAAAAGTTCAAGAATTTATGATTCAGCTGTTTGTTGAGATTTTATAAAATTAGCACATTCTCTAATTCAACAAACCTAGAATCATTAAAAGAAATGCAACTAAGATTTTTTGTTGCTTTCCTTAATTTCAGCAATAGGGAAATTTTTTTTTAATTCAGGTAAAACTTCATCAAAAGCAGTTTTTACATTTATTGATAATTCATGAAAAAATGTAATGCATTGCAAAATGGCTAACAAACATTATATCAAAAGGTATTATTTTACTAATCAATTGAATTAAAGCACATAATTTTTATTCAAAATATTTAAAAAAAATTATCTGCGTTTTCTTTCAAAGAAATGTTGATTAATGTTCTTTTGAAATATTTTTTGGAATTTTGTGGAATAAAGAAACTATCGGCATTTTGTTGAAAATTGTAATGAAAAATATTTTCAACAAATAATTATGAAAAAAATCTTTAGCAAATAATTGTAGATATGATATGAAATACTTATTTATTTGTAAACTGCTTTTAAAATACTTTTGAAAAATCTTTTAAAATGTTTGAAAAAAAAAGTTTTTGCGGTGCTGTACATTGGAATTTCATTAAAATTCAAATACTTTTAATCCAGCCCAAACATGCTTAATACGATTATAAATGCAGGAAAATGCAGGATTTGACCTCTATTTTCATTAAAATTTTGAAGGTTTTTGAAAAAATTTTTTTTTTGCCCCAAGGTTTTTTGGACCAATTTTGAAGGGAGGGGGGGGAGGGGGCGACAAAAACTTTGAAATATATTTGCAACGGCCTAATATGATTGTTGCCAAATCTATAATTAAAAATAATTTATTTTTAAATTGTTAATAGTGATTTAAAATGTATTTTACTCTAGCCAGGTTGTTTTGCAATCATTAGTTTTCAAAATATCTTTGCATCGACATTTTTTTTTGTAAAACTTTTTTTTTAAATTAAAAAAAATACGCCCTGAAAATATTAAATTTTAGTATTTTCTGGCCGTAAAAAGAACCAGTGCACATAAAAAAAGTATGCTTTTCCATTGTGCATTTAAAAAGCATTCAAAACTAGATTAATTATGATTAAGTCAACTATCAAAAAGTCGCTAGTAACACCACCCTGCTTAAAAATTGTCTTATCTCTTATTTACGGTCTTTTTTTTTTTTTAAACAACAATTCGGAAATTTTTTCAAAACTAAATTGATATATTTTTTATCGTTAGCTTTCCATTTTCAATAACATTGCCGGGTAAATCTTAACATATTTTTCAGAAAAGCTGAATTGATTGGATTTAGCTTAAAAAAGTAAGACCACCGGAATTTTAAGGTAGGTAGAACATATACGCCCGATGGGTATGCAACTCCCGGCTTGCAATGCAATGAGAATAGCTTCATAAGGTGTGACCTGAAATGAATTTCATCTGTTTCGGTGAGAAATTAAAGTTTGGATCAAGCAAATTTGCATTATTTTCGTTTGCTTTGTTATTACCTTTAACAGTTAAAAAAATCGATAATCCAAAGAAAATAAATAATACTTTGTCATTTGATAACATATTACTTGAAAATTAAAATCAATCAAAGAACGCGTCTTTGGGGATCAAAACCTGTTCCTGGTGAAAATTGACGTCATCGATATTGATCCTTGCACTGTAACTTGGATTTGGCCCGCACTTTTATCTCGCTCTTTTGACAATAAAATTTCTAAAAACTAGGCAACCAGCAGTTGTTTATTTACATTTTCAGTCGCAGTTTCCACCAAACTGGACATTCGCACTTTAAAATTGCGATTGACAGGTGAGCAACATCGGCTCGCTTTGATCATTTTTTGAGAAAATTAAAATTTCCCAAGCCAGCTTGACAAGTCGCAAAAGTGCGATCGATAGCAATAATTTAGTGCGAAGTCCAAGTTAGTGAGAATTGCGCAATAAAGATTTTGTGATTTTTTTTTAACAAAATGACGTTTAAGTGATTTAAGGTCAATAATCTTTTTTTTTTGTTATAAAAAATGTAATTTCTGCCAAATATTCACAAGATTCACTGACATTTTGACCTGGACCATGTTTTGAAAATTAAACGCTCGACAGTAATATTGCATATATTTTTATCTCTTAGTTTTTTTTGCCTTGATGAAGAATTAGCGAAAAACACTTAAACTCGTTTTCCCTAGTATACTTGTGTTTTCATAACAGACAAAATATCTAATATTGTTCAAGTGCTGACAACACTATCAAAAGTTTAATTTGATTAAAAAAAAAAACGAAAAAAAGTTCGGATGATGAAAATTTGTAAACAAATAAAATTCAAAATAATTTGGAATGGTTATTGTTGATGTCGAGGGGAACTTTAATCCTATGGGCAGGCCTGCAAAATGTTTCCAACCCAGCGTACACATGAAGCAAACCAAAATGTCAGTTCACTGCTAGCATGTGACTGTAAGCCTACACACAAAAAAATATTTCTGACACTTTTGCACGTCATTAAACATTTAAATACAAATGCAATTTGATGTAAATTTGCAACAAATTATACGTAAAAACATGATTTTACGTGTGATTCAACCGTTTACATCGAATTTCAAGTTTACATCAACTGAGTTTACATGTGATTCATTTTTTCCGTGTCGAGTAAATGCAAAATACTTAAAACAACTATAAATTATATTCAAAATTACATTTCCACGCATAAATACCAACTATTTGTGTAAAAACTTGTTTCTTTATGTATGTGCGTACAACGTCGAATGAGCGTTGGTCGACTACTGCCTCGCATTGCAGCTGCTCAGTGAGCTAGGGCACTCACGACTGAGTCGGGTTTGTTTATGTCACGGTTTTGCGGTTCAGTGAATGGATCTGAAAAAATCGTGTATGCGTCGCGGATTTTCGCGTCAGGACCCCTGACATTTTCAGCTCTGCCTATGGGTCAGTTTGATAACCTGTACAATTTAACATGCTTCTTCTTCTAATTTAACTACGATTTTTAGGAGGGTCCCTCTGACCTGCGAAATCTTCAATCTAAAGTACGTTTCAAACAAGTTATAAAAGTTAAACCTAAGTGCGTCGTCAAGTGGCTCACATTAGCTCCCTTTCTCGAAGTGAAGCACTCCAAGCACACACCAACTCTCCATCAAGAAAGGTCAAAGATTCTTGCTGCTTCAATCACACGGCACTTCTTCTGTAGGCTGAATCATTCCGAGCGCAACTTACAACTTACTTTGCACCCTTTCACTAAAAAGGAGTCCGCGCCACTTTGGAGAGTTGGTAGAAGTGCTCCAAGTCTAAAACTTAACTTTGGTGGGACTGCCTTCTTGAGTTTGGAGAGGAAGATGGAAAAACGTGCAAGATTAGGTCATTACTGGCTATCGAACAGAAATCGCACACGTTTGATTAGAGAGCAGCTGCAGCAAAACTGCATGCTACATGTGGTGCTCTCTGCGGTGAATGCATTCACTGTATGTTGAATCTTCTCCCTTCTCTCGCGCGAACGCAAACTGATGGAATTACGTTATCAATTTGTTGCTACATCATCGGCGAAGGAGGAGGAGGAGGGCAGGTTGATCTGAGTGTGCAACTCCGTGGAACTTGCGCTGAGAAGGGAGATGTTACGCAAATAGAAGGAAAAAAAACCCATCGCGCTTGGCGGGAAAGTTATGTGAGAATTCTTCGAACGATCGCAAGTTGCAGTCGACGACGACGACGACGACGCCCGTGGATCGGCTTAGGCCTGGAGCGAAATTGCATTGAACACGGTGCAGATTGCACACGAAAACTGCTCATCAGTCAGACGAGGTTGCGAGTGCAGCCAAAAGCTGTTTGTTCATCTGCAAAAGGGCCATCAGCAGCGGAGAAAACAAAACAAACCGAATTGGAGCTAGAGAAGAGTGCGGCTCAAGTCGACGGGGCCATGGGGCTCATAAAGTTTTGAGGAAGCTGTGAAGTCTGAAGATCTTCAATCTAAGAAAAAACGGAAATCACATCAAAAAGCGCGTCAAATCGTTGAGCAGATCGGAGATGAGTGTTTAGATTTGCACACTTGCGCAATAGCCTCCTCGAAATTGCAATTGCCGGAGTCTTTTCCTCTTTGATGGCCCTGCAATGATGACGAATTTGGTCAGTTTGAGCTTGGGACTGTTGACTGGAATAGATCTACCTATGCCTTTATACAGGCTTGAACCGCTGATTGTGACCTTCACGAGTGATGTGGTGGTTCTTTGTGATATTTTTTCTACGCTGAGATTTAAACCCAAACATGACAAACTTTGATCAACGCAGAAAAAATATTACAGCAAACAATTCTAAATCCTTATTCGAGTTATTGAATACTTTTGAACTTTGTAGATCCGACTTTTGATTGCTGAGAAACAAAATATAATTATGATATCGAGATTTTCGTAATATTACCTATTTAATCCTCAATCGACGATATCTTGGAAACTAAAAATAAAATTTTCAATTAAAAAAAATATTTCGTAAAATATAGTTTTTTTTTTAAATCAGTATGTTTTTTAATATTTTTTTTTTTATAATTAGGCTGGTACAAATTTTATTTCAAGTTTTTGTCACCCCTCCCCCCTCCCTCCACCCTTCAATGTTGGCCCGAAAAAACAGGGGGCAAATTTTTTTTCCAAAAAACATCAAAATTTCTATGGAAATTTATGTGCAATCAGCTGAAATCAATTTAAAATGCATTTCCCTGCGTTTAGAATAATTTTTAGCATGTTTGGGTTGAATTAAAACACTTTGAATTTTTGAAAATTTTCGATTTACTTTTCCGCAATAAGTGTTTTTTCCCTTTTTTTTGTTTTCGTCAAATCTTACATTTTTTGAAAACTAATGATTGCAAAACAACTAAAGTAGTGTAAAATGCATTTTAAAACACTTTTTGCATTGAAATGTTGAGACTATGGCTTGCAATTTCATTTTTATTAGTTTTTTTAACTAGCAAAAACCTTAGGAACCTTAAAAATGCCCAAAATTTTGCTGCTCTTTTTTATATTTTTCATTGCAAATTGCAAATACCGTGCAACAAAAAATGCCTTTATTATGGATCTAAGCGGTTACATACATGTAGAAAATCACAAAATTTCAAAATACAGAAAATTTACTAAATTTACTTAAAAGATGATTTTCAATCACTCAGAAATCAAAACTAACGTTTTTTATATGAAAAACATAAAAATATTTTTATCTTTTTAAGAAATTAAGTATTTGAAAATCGGCCTTCGTCATGCACACAGGACCGGTTTAACGAGTCTTAACTAAAATTTTTAGATGATTTGGTCAAAGCAGTGTTGAGATATCGTGGAACCCGTTTTTTGAAACTGCTAACTAAAAATGGTACATCCAAATGTCTTCATATTTATTTAGTCAGTAGATGAAAATGTACATTGAAATGCCCTGCAAAAAGATTATGAAAAAGTTTAAATATGTGCTCACACCAACCTCGCACATTTTTGACGATTTACATGTATGTAACCACTTAAACGAGACCCGCTTGGACCAAGTAACCCTCGTCAGTTACTTGATCTCCAAGTATGGAGTGTTATAAGTTTTTTTTATATATATATTATATTTTTATTGTAAACTGATCCTCGGTCCTAACCTGGTCGTAGCACATAAAAAGACCTAATAAAAATAAGTTATGAATAAAAAAAAAATAACCTCTTAAACAATGAACCCCTGTTTCATAGGCATAAAACGAAAAATTTGGTAAATATTAACCCATTGATAACCACGACTAAAGTTGGTGTAAAAAAATATTTTCATACAATATTAACTAATATCTATTTAGGATCAAGCTATATGAGATCGAAGCAACCTACGCGCGTGTTCGGACGGAAAGTTTTTTTCGCTGGTGTTTTTTTTCTTTTTTCAAAGCAGTGGATTTTCCTCAAGATTTTTTAAAGTTTTTCGTTGGAGTAAAGTTCCGGTGTAGTTCATTTCCGAGTGGAGTTCAGTTCTGGTGGATCGCTTTCAATGTGGATTGGTTCCTGGTTCCTGCTGTGGAACTTTTCTGGCGGTTTTTCGGTTCCGGTGGATTAGAACTCTTTTCCAGCTGATGAGGAGGATTGTGAAGATAACAGCCTGTTTTCCAAGAGCAACAATCAAGGCGTTGTGGAACAACACTTTCCAGTTATATCGAGTTGGACCCAGGAGTTCATCTGGTTGCTGTAGCATGAAGTTGAAATTTTCAAATTGATCTGGATTCTTAATTCTGTTAGCTCGTTCTGTAATTAATACAAAAAAAATATTTCACTTACTTTAACACATTAACACAACAGTTAAGTCAAACAACGCCAATATAACTAAATACGCGGTTGGGTACTACCCTGGCCGTTCGCTGTGAGTGTTCGATTGCCGGCACTCTGTTGAAGGTTCGACTATAAAGGAGAAAAGCTCGGAACTTAACCTCAAAGGTAAACAACCGAATGAACTTTTTTGACAGGTGTCATTTCCGGGACTTTAAAATTATAATTTTGTTCCGGTTGTTCCATTTCGCATGGACACAAACACGACCAGGAACACGGCAAGGAAACGGCCACGGGAATGGCCAGGAACAGGCACCTACACGGCCAGGGACACGAAAACGGCCAGAAGCACGGGCACGAACACGGGCAAGAGTCCGGACAAGGACAGGGTCTAGAGCACGGCCACGGGAACGACCAGGAACAGGCAACTACGTGGTCAGGTGCACGTACACGAACACGGCCAGAAACACAAGCAAGCACACAAGCACTTATACTGAAAAAAACTCGGGTTATGACGTTTCGCGCAATCGGAAGCAAATTCAAATTCAAAAAAATGCTAAGTTCCGGTTTGACACCTGTCAAACCACCCAAATGGCACTCACAAAATGAATACTGAGTTCTTTGAGTTCATTTGCGTCACGGTTTTCTTGCCTATAGAGGAGAAAATCGTGACGTCAGAAATGAACTCAAATCACTCAAAGTTCATTTTGTGAGTGACTTTAACATTTTGGCCTAGTTTGACAGCTACCTCGTTCCCAGGTTTTCTGTGGGAGAGAAAAGGAGGCGAATACTTTATGAAAATCATACCTGTCAAAATTCCTAGCCTCAAAATTTTGTCGCGAGTTGCTTTTCTCCTCTATGGGTAGTATGCTTATTAATTTTGCGACATCTCATACCCTTAATGTCGTAACGGTTAAACAAGGGCGTCTGTGTGATGTGTCCCTACACCTGTTACACATTTCCGTTGCTTTGGGGGGATGGGAAATTTCTTTTGATAAGCACTGGTATTTGTAACAACAAAATTCGTACAAAAAAACATATGTACGTGGGTGTACAGATTACTGAACATAAGATGACGAATTGTTTAATCAAGCGATCACCTGTGAACTGGACCAAGCTGCCGGCGGGTATGAGAATTATTCATTCATTCATTCAACTATTTAGGATCAAGCTATATAATTTGATCTGTTGCAATTATTTGATTATTTTTTTTTTGATTTTTTCCTTATAAACTTCACCCTAAAGACCATTTTTGCTCTTTTTTGGCACATTTCTGGAAAGCATACTTAACATAGAATAAAAAATGAGACTTCAGGGTTTTAGTTTACAGTCCCGACTCGATAATCTAAAGGCCTCAGAAAAATTTCACTTCGGACCACGAGCCCTTATCGAAGCACAAAAAATAAAGTTGGACAAGGTTCGATCTAAAAATCGTCAAAAATCTATTTTTCAACCAATTTTTGATCTTAAAAAAAGAAATTTTAGAAAATAACAGGTTTGGAAGCTTGATTTTCTTTGTGACTTGTGCCAATACAGTAATTTTTGTAGTGCTCCAGACTATGCCTCTACGCATTACAATTTAAGTGATAACAATGCCATTTTATAGCAGAAAATGTGAAAAACAAGCAAAAAATTGAAAAAGTGTCTGTAAAAACATGAAAAAAATTTGAGAGGCAAAATGTAATGATAGGAGGTAGTAGAATAGGCCAAATATGTACTACCAAAAACAAAAATGAACTAATCAAGATAAATGCAAATTAAAATACTAAAAATAAAACAACACAGAAAAAAAAGTTGAATTTTGGAATGTTGAAAATTTGGTAGGTTGAATATTAACTCTATTTTTGAGTAAAATTACATAAAAAATGAGTAAAAATGTGAACCTGATGAATATTCATCAAAAACTGATGAAAATTCATCAAAAACTGATGAAAATTCATCATTTTCTGGGGTAAAATTAATCATTTTTTTGCCACAAAATCTGTCACCATTTCCTGATGAATATTACCATTATTTTTTTTCTGTGAAGAACACATAAAACAAGCGAAGTAAAGTTTTTCATAGAACAAAAGTTGTTCAAAATGATCTCCTGAAAACGGAAAAAATTAAAATTTTCGAAAAAAAATTTGGGCAGTAAAGGGTTAAGTACTCTGAAATGATGTAGAGAAATCCAAGATGGTGGCAAAATGGCGGTGATGAAATATTGAGAAAATGCTTTGCGATGCCTCTGTGCTCTCTTATGCTAAATAGATAGGGAAAATCAGTAAGCTTAGTACAAGAGAGCATAGAGGCATCGATTTGGTATTTGGTAATGGTGGTTTAAAGTAAAAAATAAATAAACGTACACGGAGAAAAAAGAGTTCCCAAAATCGTGAACAAGCGTTCATGAAAATGAGAACCACGAACAAAGTGTTCAAATTTCATGGTACGTTTTTCAAAATCGTACCATGGGATTTGAATACTTTGTTCGAGGTTCTCATTTTCATGAACGCTTGTTCACGATTTTGGGAACTCTTTTTTCTCCGTGTATGAGCAGTTTTTTCGTTCATGATTTGGTTATCCGAAGTCCTATACAACTATTGGATAATCAACCTTCAGATAATTGAACTGTATTCTGTTTTTGATCCTAAAACGTGCTGCCATGAAAAAATCTTCGATTTAGTTATTTTGTTCAAAAGTATTTTTTTGCCTAACCTCGTTAGGTATTTTTCTTTACAGGACGTGCATAGCTTATTTCATCAATCAACGTTCCATTCACAGCGTCATCGCCGTGAACCGTCGTGGACACTTGTGCCACTCGAGGCTATTGTGAATACTCCGCGGATGATGCTACCAGCACCATGAAATGCACCATAGCCTCCCTCTTCAAGCAGTTGAAGCCTCATATCCACACACCACCTACATCATATTGAACCAGCTTTTGTTGTTACACATGTGTCCAATATTGCTCCTTGCTGACTGACTTTAAGAATGGGCAGGAAATTACACCACCACCGCCACAGCCCAGTGGTCAAGACGTATTCCAACCGCCCCTTTTGCTGCAACAACAACTATGTGGGAGGTTCAAGAGATCTACCGGAGCAGATTCCACTCTGCGGGGAAGAGATGCTATAATTATTTGGTTGTGGTCTTTTCGACACGGTGAATCCCTTCACCGCCAAGGGTAGAGATCCACTGGAGAAGTGCCCTCGTGCTAAAAATAACGTTTTTTTATTGGGAAGCGGCGGTCAGTACTTTTAATTGCTCAGGCACGTTAAGGGTCGCAAAAAGCAGATCTTCAAGCGCGCTGACGGTCGATCAAAAGCCGGACGCGCAAGCCCCTCTACGAAGACCTTCACCTGACAGCATCCTGAACGGTGGCAGCAGCAGCATGTGAACATCTCTCGGTTCGTGGCATTCTAATTCACCTGTTGGAACCCCGCGCATTGGTTTGAGGCAAAAAAAAAACGAATCAACGACGCATGACTAAGCCAAAGTCGAGAGTCTTGTAATTGAATTCGGTCCAAGCTCGAAATAATCTAATAAAAGCGAGAGTTCCGCGGTCAAATCGTGGCCGAGTTTCGACGTTTTTGCACGTGCTCAAATCCCGCTCAGGGTGCATAATAGGATACCTTCTTCTTAGTATATCTACGACTGTGTAATCCACTCAAATCGATGCCCCGAGGAGAGTACTGCGGGTACAGGTATTCGACGCGCGGATCTTCACACAGCAGCACATGCTCTACCGTATAGAGTGAGGAGTACAAGGTAAACTAGTTTTGAACCGTGTTTTTCGCGCGCGAGATTCTCGCCAAAGGGTTCTGAACGGTGCTCCTCGTAACTTGTTTTGACAGCGCGGGTCAACGCGGAGAAGATGGTTTATGGGGAGCACCGCAGTCGCAGAATCGCAAAGAGTTAAACAGTCTGAGCCAAAAGGGTAATTGGTAGTTCTGGTTGGAGATGATGTGGCGAGCTGGCGCAGATTGCAAACCGGTGATTCAATTATGGGTCATTCCACCTGAAGTATGCAAATTTGAAAATTACCATCTCCGATTCTGCTCAAATTTGGCAGAGCTGTTGAGACTGTCAAAACATGTAAAAATCCCGAATTTCATCCAAATCGGACCACCTCCTCCATTTTTGTACCCTCCCAAAAAATCACAAATCTTAGAGAGTCGGTCTTAGATTCAATTTTGAAGGAAATTGGACGTAGAATCCATTTCCGTGATCAAAATTTGGATTAAAATATTTTTTCTACCTGTATTGCGCAATTAAAAACTTTGAATGGAATTTTACATAAGAATCACTTATCGACAGAAAGAAATATGTTTCGTACCAGAGATATCGAATTTTAAAGTTTTGAGTATTTGAGATTACCTAAATTAGCTACACTCGCCACATATGCTAGAAGGACTCGGGCGCGCTGATCAATAACTGCTACCTGTTTATTTATTGAAATAAGATTTCATCCCAATTAATCATTAGCAAATTAGGCAAAAATTGTAGGAAAATGCTGTATTAATCTTAAATTTAAAAAATTGTATGGGGTGAATTTATGTGCTATTCCACAGGACAGAGCAAGAACGACACGCAATACAGAGCAGAATGGAATTCCCGCTGTGCTAGCAGGAAATTGAAATTGATGTTGTAAGTAACACTTAAGAAAAAGTGTACAATACATTATCGTATCAAAAATTATGAATTAACATGAATAATACTCTCGTGAAGCATGATTAAGCAAGAGGATTTCTGGAAAGTATAAAGCTGAAAAAGTAAGAAAATCACAAAGATTAATTAACCGTTCGAACAATTATCTTTTTTTGTCAATCATTTCGAAATCTTGGAAAACGATACAGCTGCTGTCCACATGTATCAGAAGTATATGGTTTCGTTTTTGAAATTAAATGTACCAGAATTGAAAAAAAATCATAATTTTCAGATGAAACTGGTTCACAATATAAAAATCAGTTTAATATGATCATGCTCAATCTTTCAAACCGTAAGGCAGATTTTGGGGTTTATTGCTGAATGACACTATTTTGCTACCGCACATGGCAAAAGCTCTAGAACCCATGAGAATTATTTCATCTACTACATCCAGCTCTACATTTGTTCTTGCTTCAAATAAAAATAATTTGATAAAGTGGGAAGAAATGAGGAATTAGGAAAAATATGAAAACAATAGATTTTTAATTGTGTTGTAAAAACGTTGTAGCATTTGCAAATAAATATTGAAAGTTCAAATTTTACCTAATATGGTTCAATGACACTGACATCAGGAAAAACAGTGCATTCAAAATTACCCAATAAATATTCCTTAAACAAAAAATAGATTGTTCAAGGTATTGATTATCTCAAAATCGTATAAAATTATAAAAATAGTTCATCTTACAGAACGCCAGGTAGTAATTATTGATCAGCGCGCCCGAGTCCTTCTAGCATATGTGGTAGGGTGGTCCAAATCCGGACTTTTTTGGGGCTACCCCCTGAAATCAAAGATTGACCCATCACTATGCTAAATTCCAAATTTGAGCTCATTCTGACCACGGGAACCCCTCCCTCCAACCGCTTAAAGTTTGTATGGGAAAAATCGTCAAAATGTATGGAGAAAAGCAACTGTTTTACTTTTTTACCTGTGGAAGGCGCCATAGTTATCCG
Organism: Culex quinquefasciatus; assembly: GCF_015732765.1. Lineage (NCBI taxonomy): Eukaryota > Metazoa > Arthropoda > Insecta > Diptera > Culicidae > Culex > Culex quinquefasciatus. Next base: position 6,303,333 of record NC_051861.1, read on the forward strand.
ATTCTTACCATTTCTCAAATGTAGAACCTTCATTAAATTTAGAACAACTTTCCCAAAGACACCATATTTTTAGGTTTTTCTCGCGAAGTTATTAGCGCCCAAAACTGACAATTTTTGCGCGGCTAGCTGTAAGGGGCTACCTAACAACGATGTTTAATTCCAATTCGTACACGCACGTGCTCTCTCTCAGGTTCAAACTCTCTCACGAGCTTGCTCGCCTGCCTGCCTGCCTTCCGCGCGCGCTGTTTCTCTGCTTGGACTTTTGTCGTCGTCGTTGTTTTTGTTTGCTATCCGCTGCGCTGCGTTGCTTGCGTGTTTATTATAATTTTCAAGATATATTCGATATTTATTTCGAGATATAAAATTAAATGTAATATGTGATTAACAATAGAAATCATATTATCAGAGCGTATGTGAGAGAATACACATTTCGATAAATTAGTTCCTCCATGAATTGTTATCTGTTATTATTGAGTAAATTTTTAAATAGGGATATGTTAATTGAAATTTATTTCTAGTTTGTTCTAAATGATATCATACCAAACTCAAGACTGGGATTTTAACTATTCTAGAAAAAATATAACACTTTTTGCCTTTCTTACTAAAAAAAAGTATAGGGTTTGCTTTTGGCTCCGACTCCAAATCAAGCTTAGTTCTCAAATCGTTTTTTTTATTTAGTCAAGTATAGATTTCAGGATTATGGGAACTGCTTTTTCCACTTTTGTATACTATCAGACAAGCTTAAAATGAAAACATTTGAAGTTTTTTCGTAGTCATATGATCACGATTATTTTTCATTCCATACAAAATATTTTAATCTGCCGAAAATATAACAAACTTCCTTACAACAAATTGCGGTATATGTTTTGCCTTTGACGATTATTAGAAGTTTCTGTCAGATTCCGAGACATCCAAAAAGTGCAACGATGTCTAAAAGAAAAGCCTCAAAAATAGAGATTGTTGAGCTAGCAAGTTTTATATCTGAAATCAAATTGCCTTCGAATGGACAAGCAGTTGATCGGATTGTTTGTATTACCTGAAAAAAAAACTAACTTAATCCACCTATGTGGTTGGAGCCTTCCTCACTCATTACCAACAATGGCTGATTTGATTAAAAAAAAACCATATCTCGAGACAGGGTTGCCAGATCTTCAATGTTTTGGACTCGTTGGAAAGGTCTTTTGATAACCTATCCAACGATGGGTCGGACGGTGGATCCGGACATAGTTTACATACATTTAAGTGAGATCCGGCTTCCAAAAAGTACATAAATATCACTTAAAAGGCCATATCTCAAGACAGGGTTGCCAGATCTTCAATGTTTTGGACTCGTTGGAAAGGTCTTTCAACTACCTAACCAACGATGGGTCGGATGATGGATCCGGACATAGTTTACATACATTTAAGTGAGATCCAGCTTCCAAAAAGTACATAAATATCACTTAAATGGCCATATCTCGAGACAGGGTTGCCAGATCTTCAATGTGTTGGACTCGTTGGAAAGGTCTTTTGATAACCTATCTAACGATGGGTCGGATAGTGGATCCGGACATAGTTTATATGCATTTAAGTGAGATCCGGCTTCCAAAAAGTACATAAATATCACTTAAATGGCCATATCTCGAGACAGGGTTGCCAGATCTTCAATGTTTTGGACTCGTTGGAAAGGTCTTTTGATAACCTATCCAACGATGGGTCGGATGATGGATCCGGACATAGTTTACATACATTTAAGTGAGATCCAGCTTCCAAAAAGTACATAAATATCACTTAAATGGCCATATCTCAAGACAGGGTTGCCAGATCTTCAATGTTTTGGACTCGTTGGAAAGGTCTTTCAACTACCTAACCAACGATGGGTCGGATGATGGATCCGGACATAGTTTACATACATTAAAGTGAGATCCGGCTTCCAAAAAGTACATAAATATCACTTAAAAGGCCATATCTCAAGACAGGGTTGCCAGATCTTCAATGTGTTGGACTCGTTGGAAAGGTCTTTTGATAACCTATCTAACGATGGGTCGGATAGTGGATCCGGACATAGTTTATATGCATTTAAGTGAGATCCGGCTTCCAAAAAGTACATAAATATCACTTAAATGGCCATATCTCGAGACAGGGTTGCCAGATCTTCAATGTTTTGGACTCGTTGGAAAGGTCTTTTGATAACCTATCCAACGATGGGTCGGATGGTGGATCCGGACATAGTTTACATACATTTAAGTGAGATCCGGCTTCCAAAAAGTACATAAATATCACTTAAAAGGCCATATCTCAAGACAGGGTTGCCAGATCTTCAATGTTGTGGACTCGTTGGAAAGGTCTTTCAATACCTAACCAACGATGGGTCGGATGATGGATTCGGACATAGTTTACATACATTTAAGTGAGATCCGGCTTCAAAAGTACATAAATATCACTTAAATGGCCATATCTCGAGACAGGGTTGCCAGATCTTCAATGTTTTGGACTCGTTGGAAAGGTCTTTTGATAACCTATCTAACGATGGGTCGGATAGTGGATCCGGACATAGTTTATATACATTTAAGTGAGATCCGGCTTCCAAAAGTACATAAATATCACTTAAATGGCCATATCTCGAGACAGGGTTGCCAGATCTTCAATGTGTTGGACTCGTTGGAAAGGTCTTTTGATAACCTATCTAACGATGGGTCGGATAGTGGATCCGGACATAGTTTACATACATTTAAGTGAGATCCGGCTTCCAAAAAGTACATAAATATCACTTAAAAGGCCATATCTCAAGACAGGGTTGCCAGATCTTCAATGTTGTGGACTCGTTGGAAAGGTCTTTCAACTACCTAACCAACGATGGGTCGGATGATGGATTCGGACATAGTTTACATACATTTAAGTGAGATCCGCTTCAAAAAGTACATAAATATCACTTAAATGGCCATATCTCGAGACAGGGTTGCCAGATCTTCAATGTGTTGGACTCGTTGGAAAGGTCTTTTGATAACCTATCTAACGATGGGTCGGATAGTGGATCCGGACATAGTTTATATGCATTTAAGTGAGATCCGGCTTCCAAAAAGTACATAAATATCACTTAAATGGCCATATCTCGAGACAGGGTTGCCAGATCTTCAATGTTTTGGACTCGTTGGAAAGGTCTTTTGATAACCTATCCAACGATGGGTCGGATGGTGGATCCGGACATAGTTTACATACATTTAAGTGAGATCCGGCTTCCAAAAAGTACATAAATATCACTTAAAAGGCCATATCTCAAGACAGGGTTGCCAGATCTTCAATGTTTTGGACTCGTTGGAAAGGTCTTTTGATAACCTATCCAATGATGGGTCGGATGGTGGATCCGGACATAGTTTACATACATTTAAGTGAGCTCCGGCTACAAAAAAGTACATAAATATCACTTAAATGGCCATATCTCGAGACAGGGTTGCCAGATCTTCAATGTTTTGGACTTTTTGGAAAGGTCTTTTGATAACCTATCCAACGATGGGTCGGATGGTGGATCTGGACATAGTTTACATACATTTAAGTGAGATCCGGATATATGTGAAAACACATTTTTATACATAACTTTTGAACTACTTATCGAAACTTCAATCTGTATAAAACTCGATCTATGGGACCCTAAACCAAGTCGAATGCAACAGGTTCGGGTCAAATCGGTTCAGCCAGTGCTGAGAAACATGAGCTAGTTTGTTGGTCACATACATACATACACACACACATACACACACACATACACACACATACACACACACATACACACAGACATTTGTTCAGTTTTTGATTCTGAGTCGATATGTATACATGAAGGTGGGTCTACGACGTTTTTATACAAAGTTCATTTTTAGAGCAGGATTATAGCCTTACCTCAGTGAGGAAGGCAAAAAATGAATCATTCTCTCTAATGAGCATATCGACGCCATCGTGCTAACTTGTCGTACGTGCATTTTGGGCCAAATTGAGTTAAGAACGCCATTTTGTGCAGCTCACAATGCCTCACCTTTTGACCTTCACAGATCCCCAAAATTCGATTTCAATCCTGAGATATTCAACAAAAACCGAAAAAACTCCGTGCATTTTTGTCACTTTACATATTAAGTAGTTTCAATCTTGTCGTGCTATCTTGTCACTCCATGTAAATTGATGTAAGTGCGACAAAAGGCCAAAGGGATTTCAGGCCAGGAAAGTCAGGATGCGTTTGTCGCACGTACAAGCTAGACTACCGTAAACATTTGTAATTATAACTCGGGACTCCAGCAACCAACTTCAACCAAACTTTGGGACAATGCACAGAATGGTGAGCCAAACAAAACGTGTTTGTTATTATTTACATTGCGTGCTCTCGTTTTTGAATATTCAAGGTCAAACATTAAAACACGTTTTTCTCGGAACGTCAAAATGGCGGGTGCGACAAGATAGCACGACGACGTCGATATACGAACAACTGCGTGTAATGCTCGGAAAAACGAACAAACCCTGTTCATTTGCTTCAATTTTATTAAATGAGCCTAAGCCAAGGCCTAAGCTGTCTTTGATTCAAATTATTTTTTTTTCAGTGCACTTTTTTAAATTTTGACATAATCTTAGAATTTATATGCTAAATATATCTCAAAACAAACCTGCTATTTTAGTTGAAAATTATAATAAACATGCCAGGAACGCAGCGCAGCGGATAGCAAACAAAAACGACGACGACAAAAGTCCAAGCAGAGAAACAGCGCGCGCGGAAGGCAGGCAGGCAGGCGAGCAAGCTCGTGAGAGAGTTTGAACCTGAGAGAGAGCACGTGCGTGTACGAATTGGAATTAAACATCGTTGTTAGGTAGCCCCTTACAGCTAGCCGCGCAAAAATGGTCAGTTTTGGGCGCTAATAGCTTCGCGGGAAAAAATCCTAAAAATATGGTGTCTTTGGGAAAGTTGTTCTAAATCTAATGAAGGTTCTACATTTGAGAAATGGTATGAATCGGATAACTATGGCGCCTTCAACAGGTAAAAAAGTAAAACAGTTGCTTTTCTCCGTACATTTTGACGATTTTTCCCATACAAAATTTAAGCGATTGGAGGGAGGGGTTCCCGTGGTCATAATGAGCTCAAATTTGGAATTTAGCATAGTGATGGGTCAATCTTTGATTTCAGAGGGTAGCCCCAAAAAAGTCCGGATTTGGACCACCCTAATATGTGGCGAGTGTAGCTAATTTAGGTAATCTCAAATACTCAAAACTTTAAAATTCGATATCTCTGGAACGAAACATATTCCTTTCTGTCGATAAGTGATTCTTATGTAAAATTCGACGGGTAATACGATGTTGAGGTCAAATTTAAAAAATAAATAGGGCTGTTTTGAGATACGGCCATTCAAAGTTTTGAATTGCGCAATACAGGTAGAAAACATATTTTAATCCAAATTTTGATCTACGTCCAATTTCCTTCAAAATTGAGTCTAAGACCGACTCTCTAAGATTTATGGTTCCTGAGTTATCGTCGTTTGAAGATAGGGGTTTTGCTCAAAAATAGCCAAAAAGTCGATTTTTTGGGAGGGTACAAAACTGGAGGGGGAGGTCCGATTTGGATGAAATTCGGGATTTTTGCATGTTTTGATAGTCTCAACAGCTCTGCCAAATTTGAGCAGAATCGGAGATGGTAATTTTCAAATGGTGATCCGCTTCAGATGGAATGACCCTTATGCAAGAAGATGAACGGATGACTTGGAAGTTTGATCGAATTGAACCGGGGATATTGAGCGATGGCCTTCAGATGTTTGCTTTTCCAATGTTTTGATTTGGTTACGGAGCTCATTGCAAAACCTTTCCAGAGAATATGAATTTATTGGATGTGTAAATCTAGAACTCTTCATTGAGTTTGATGCGATCAATGAGAAAGCAAGCATTTTCTTTCTGGATTAGATTGCTTAGTAAAGGGGAGGTATATTATTGTTACCACCTGGAACTTTTTTAGACATCTTAGGATGACGAGATATTTTGTAATTTCATACTGCTAAAAATTGCTCAAATTTTGTGAAATGCACATCGTTTTCTTTGAAAATTTGTGTTGACGGCCTCGTTTGAACAAAACATCCTTTCATCAAAACAAGACAACTTAATTCATTTCCCATCAAATCCGACAGCCTCAAGGACCCAAAATCCAGATATCATCTTCAGTCAATGACGAGCTAACCGTGGTCAGCTCCGTTCAATAAATGATTCCAATTATTTGATTCACTCGTGGGGGGGGGGGGACCTCGAGCAGAGAAAAAAAAAACCGGCAACACTTTTATTCCGCCGATGGCTCGTCTCACATTTAAGCTGATGATCGACCAAAACAGCTGAACCGTGGTCACAATAAATGCCTGCAGGCCCGTTTGCTGCTAATAGAACCTCTTTCGACCGGTGTGTGCGAGAGCTGCCTAATTATTGCCAAACTTTTAATTCCACCAAACAACTCGACCAGACCATCATCATCAAAATCTTTACAGTTTCTCCCCCTCATCGGATGGACCCTTGAGATTCTAGTTGGGCCATGTGGAGTTGAGTTACGAAAAATTTGTTTAAAAAAAAGAACTAATAACATTTTTTTAAATTTGAACTTTGTCCCATTTTACCCCAAATCATAAATTTTCAACATTTCGCGGTCACAATAACATAAAATGCAGCAAAGCAAATCACAATCACTATTTATATGCTCGTTTGATGATTAAAATCTCGCCTACTCGGTTGGCGCTTGGTTCTCATGCTTTTGGGGGTTGATTTTTTTGTTTTCGGTGGGTGCCCCCATAGTGACAAACCATAGTCACCGGGTTGAGTGTGAAAATGACCAAAAATCACGTTAAGCTTTTTTTGTGTGTTCTATTTTGACAGTCTGTCCTGCTTGAGCTACACAATAAAATTAGTTTGTCTCGGAAACAAGTCGCGACTAAGTCGTGGCTTAGTTTCCGTTTTTTTTCTCTTGTATTTTTCTCAGCCACGAGAGCATGGAAGTGATTTTTTTGTGCGCTGGCAGAAAATGGCTAGTAGAACATGACAAGGTGCCATCGGCGGTGGGCACACACGCGTGCGACCAAAACGTGGTGCGTGGGAAGTTTTGGCCGGTTTAAGGTCTTTTTCGAAGGAATTTAGAGCAGTTGGAAACCGCTGGCAGCCTGTGCTAGTGATCATAATGAGCTTAGTAGAATAAATAATTTTAGGGTTCAATTATCGAGTGAACTTTATTGATGGGAGAATAATATAAATAATCATATTTTTTTAAATGAAAACTACAAGTTTTAAGAACTATTGAGGATCTTGCCATTGCCCTCTGCTTTTTCAGGGTGATTTGAATGGGGAAGGATATAGATTTTCGAATTACAAAAATTACAAAAAAAAAAATTAATTAAATGCACGGAGAAAAAAGAGTTCCCAAAGTCGTGAACAAGCGTTCATGAAAATGGGAACCAAAAACATGGTTTTCGTTAGATCTTTATTTTTGAAAATAAGTGATTGCAAAACAAGTCAACCAGTGCAAAAAAAAAATGACAGATGTATTTTAAAACACTTTTTTCACTCAAATGCTGGAACTATGGCTTTGTTTTAAATTTATGTTTTATTTATTGCATTTTTATATTTGTTTAATCTTTGTTTTTTGATTGTTATAAATAAGAATCAAAATCAAATTGATGTAAAAATATTTCAATTTGTATAAACTAACCATTAGTAAACTGTCAAAACACCAAAATCCGATTGCAATAAAATTGCAAGGCATATAGATTAGATAAGGTAATGGGATTTTCGAGCAGTCAAAAAAAAAAAATAGAATGATAACCGGATTTCAAATAAATATTTCAGAATAATATCAGAAAAGTTAACATTTGACAATTTTGAGGGCAGATTTCACCGGATTTTTTTTCTCAGCATTTTCGTTTTAAAAGCGTTTTTCGATCCAGTTTGGCAAGTTAATTAATCCTACAGAAAAAAAATCGGTGAAATTGGCCCGGAAAATGGTCAAATTTTCACTTCACTGAAAATATCCGTATAAAATCCGGTTTTCGTGCTAACTATTTTTTGACCGCTTGAAGGAGCGGCCGTGGCTGACTGGTTTCGGTGTTCGCTTTGTAAGCGAATGGTCCTGGGTTCGATTCCCATCTGCTCCCAACGAGAAAGTATAGGAAATATAAATCTTGAAACTCTGAACATGTACGAAAAATCAAAGTCGCTCGAGTCGGGGTTCGATCCCCCGTCCTTTGGATTGGTAAGCAAAAATGCTAACCACTAGGCCATTGCGACTTGGTGAGCTATTACTGGAATTAGGAATACTTATACTATCTACTATATACGCACATTAGCATTTAAAATTATAATTTTGTTCCGGTTGTTCCGTTTCACATGGACACAAACACGGCCAGGAACACGGCAAGGACATGGCCACGGGAATGGCCAGGAATAGGCACCTATACGGCCAGGGACAATAAAACGGCTAGAAGCACGGGCACGAACACCGGCAGGAGTCCGGACAAGGACACGGCCTTGAGCACGGCCACGGGAACGAGCAGGAACAGGCTTCTACGTGGTCAGGTACACGTACACGAACACGGCCAGAAGCACGGACAAGCACACGGGAAATAATACGGGAAAAAAACTCGGGTTATGACGTTTCGCGCAATCGGAAGCAAATTCAAATTAAAAAAAAATGCTAAGTCCCGATTTGACAACTGTCAAACCACTCAAAAGGCACTCACAAAATGAATACTGAGTTCTTTGAGTTCATTTGCTACATCACGGTTTTTTTGCTTATAGAAAAGAAAATCGTGACGTCAGAAATGAACTCAAATCACTCAAAGTTCATTTTGTGAGTGACTTTAACAGTTTGGCCTAGTTTGACAGCTACATTGTCCCTAGTTTTCTGTGGGAGAGAAAAGGAGGCGAATACTTTATGAAAATCATACCTGTCAAAATTCCTAGCCTCAAAATTTTGTCGCGAGGTGCATTTCTCCTCTAATAGAGGAGAAAATCGTGACGTCAGAAATGAACTCAAATCACTCAAAATTCATTTTGTGAGTGACTTAAACATTTTGGTCTAGTTTGACAGCTACCTCGTTCCCAGGTTTTCTGTGGAAGAGAAAAGGAGGCGAATACTTTATGAAAATCATACCTGTTAAAATTCCTAGCCTCAAAATTTTGTCGCGAGTTGCTTTTCTCCTCTATAGACTACGTCAGCAAATTACGTCACCACTATCGCTGTGCGCCACGCCACTGTCAAATTAGCCATGATAAACAACGCCCCCTTGACGTCAAAAAGCTCGACTTATGCGGCTTCGCAATCCCTAACCTCAACAATTGCAATGTTCGTCACCTCCACCCACGCTTACCGGTCTAACATCCCTCCCTATTGTTTCTTGGACTTAATCTGTTGTGATACAGTGTCGAGTGCCCCCGAAAACGAAAACTACGTGGAGTGAAGCGTCCGTTGAAATTGTTTTCTCCACGAAACATAATGACAGACGGGGATCGCGAGCCCAGCAGCGCGAAAGTGATTATAATTTTTGCGGCGTTGTCAGCCCCTTGGAGTTGGGGTCATTTTTTGAGACCAAGGGATGATGGGCGTTACGTGTGGCCCCCGAAAATTAGAAAAACAAAAAAATGGTAGCATCATTCAGCTGAGATGTAATAGAATCTGCAGAGGGTGTTTTAAAGTTTTTAGGTTGATTTACCGTATGCAAGATCAAAGGATGATTTATTTTTTAATTTTAAAATTCTTGGACCTATACGACCCACACAATTTCCAATTCCTAGAAAATCTGATTCTGAATACAATAGACAAAGACACCCCAGTTTACGGTACAATTTCGCGGGTCAGGTCGCGTCCGGTAACCTAGCTCTCGCGTGTCTTTCTGATAGACGGTTTCACTGCAGGCTGACCTCGAGTGGGTGTGGGTGTGTCAAGAAGTAAAACTCTCCTCAGTCTACAGACCGTTGGCCAAGGGGTGCATACCACGGCAAAACGAAAACAAAAAAATAAACCTATCATCTTCATAAGAAGGTTGTTTTTTTGGCACACACCATTCCACCCCGGCTAGATGAGATTGATGCGCGATAAAGAAAGACTTTTGTTTTCGCTAAATTGATGGTGGCTGCCGGAGTGACGCCCACCGAAACCCCGATCGCGGGTCAACCGGACCCCGGACCCGTGGGGCGATGATTGTGGATGAACAAATCTTGTTGGGCATGGTGAAGACGATCTCGGGAGGGAAGTGATGGAAGAATTGTTCAAATGTTTGGTTTTCAATATGAAGTGCAGAATTAATTTTTTGTTAATAATCGCTTTATAAACTTGTCCTTTTAAAAACAAACCAGACATATTTGTTTTTATGAACAATAATTAACTCGCAGGTTCATGAGTCATTTTGCGTTCAATATTTCAAAATCGGAAAAAATTGCTCTAAAAACTTGTCGATTTTTGTCCTAAGCGGTTACTTTGGGCCTTGACCATAAATGTTCAAATGTTCAATGTTTTGTTACGGAAAGGTGGTACGGCCCCTTACATTTTTACATGAGCAAAAGACAAGTTATTACATGCAGATCAAGTTGGTTTTGAGTTGAAGTTTTGGTGGTAGTTTTTCTCCAAAGTTTGTATGGAAGATTTGGGCGGTTCGCTCTTAGAATGAGTACTCCTAGTATGGAATTTGGGGGTTGTATGCAAGAGTGACAAACCGCTCTAATGGTTCATACAAACTTTGGAGAAAAACCATGCACTGTCTAAACATTTTGGAAAAATTCAAATTTTGCGTTTTCTGTAGACCTTTGAGTTCATTCATGCTTCCCCTCAAAATGACATTTTTTGTTGGTTGATGTTATCGGAAGTAGGGGAAATATACCCATTTTAAGCCTAATAAGCGGTTGTGTTTGAATGATGCTGGATAATCTGAAGTGTTCCTTGAAATTTACTAAAAACGAGTACACCACACAAAAAAAATTCTCGTAATCGTGAATTAAGTTCACGAACATGAGAGCCACGAAGTAATTTATTCATGAGTATGGTGCATTTGCACTATAAACGTGCATAAATTCCTTCGTGGTTCTCGCATTCGTGAATTTAATTCACGATTTCATTTATGTTTATTTTCACTTTTATAAAAAGTTATGCTATTCCTTTTTCAAACATTTAAAAAAAATTTTCCCAAATGCATTCTAATCAGTCGAGTTCCTATTTTAAGCTTAGTTCTTTTTCATCCAGCGCTCTTTTGGGTCTGCTTAGTGCTGCCAAAATTGATGAAATTTTAAGCGAACACTCACGGAATGTTGCATTTATAGAGAAAATTTCCTGGAATCACTGGCTCACTCCAACAGGCGCTGCTGGTGGCGTTGGTGGCCACCCTTTGTTCTTTATTTGCCTTCGCTTCTCGCTCGGTTTTCTTCAGCCTTCGATTGGAATGGGTCGTCAAAAGTCAAACGTCAACAGACTTGGCGCGTTTGTTTTTTTGATGGCGCTTGCTGATTATTTACATGTTTTGGGATTATTTTTCAAGTGAGTGACTAACTAATGTTCAAAAGAACATGTTGCCGGTAGTTGGAAGCCATTTCATAGCTTAAGCGCTTTGAAAACGTCAGCGCAAGTGATCAGATATTGATGGTGACTTTCGTTATGCTCTCATCTTGCGTGTGGATGTGTGTGCCAACAAAATGCATTAAATTTGATCTTTTTGGCCAGTAAATGGCATAAATTTGCGTGTTTACATGAGGCGGGGCTGTTGCTGGTAAGTTTATAGCCTAAATAGTATTTTTGGAGCGTTAATCGAGCATAAAACTCTTCATATGACGAAGATAGGTGTTTGATTAGAAAGGGTATATTTCCCCTACGCGCAAAATGTTCACCAATGACAATAAAAAACAATCTTTATTATTGAGCTTAAATTTTAAATCATCACATAAATGCTGTAAAATCGACGAAATCTTTGCAACTATTGCACAGTGTGATAAAATTAGGAAAAAGACGATTACGTCCACATCTCGAATCGCGGCTGGTTCTCAAAGTCCCGCCAAGACTTATATTATGTAAAAACGCCCTGGGAATCGATTCGAGGGGGTTCATCCTAGGTGGACCATGGGGGACTGAGATTCAGCCGGATTTTAAGCGGAACTTTTATTCCGACGATTTAAAAAAAAGCCCCTGTGGTCAAATATCAATGAAAACTGTCGCTCTTGACAAGATATGTCGTATAAAGATCCCGCAAGGGAGCGTTCTTTTATTAAGTAATGCAGATTTTTGCGTTACGTAATAAAAGAACGATCCCCACAGGAACCATGTTCCAGGATCCCGGTGGAAGATTGACCTGGAAGTTCCAGTAATTTTAGCATGTTGCATTTAAAACGTCATGATTTCAAAAGAGTAGCCTATTACTAGTGTCAAATTAGTAAAACAATCAATTCTAACCTACTGTAACCGGTTCTAGGTGCCCCGGGAGAAGAATTGGCCACTTTGGTCCAGTAAAAAGGGCAAAATGCATTTGAAACTTCATGATTCTTCAAACATAGTGCATAAGAAGCGTTTTTAAGACCAATTTAATAATTTGGGAAAAAAAATTAATCATGAAAAAATTAAAAGTAGGGGAAATCTACCCATTTTAATCCTAATAAGCGGTCGTGTTTGAATGATGCTGGATAATCTAGAGTCTCCCTTGAATTTTACTAAAACCAAGTACACCAACGAGTAGAGCAAGTTTTTGTGAACATTTCTGTTTATTTTCACTTTCACTAAAAGTTATTCTATTTCTTTACCAAGCATTTAACACAAAAAAATTCCCAAGGGTATTCTAATCGAGGTGAATGCATTGGGCCACGCCCATTTTTCTAATATCGGCTTAGTTCTTTTTCTTCCAACACTCTGTCGAGTGTTGCCATTTGCGCTGACAGTTCAAACGAACACTCACGAAAAGTGGCATTTATAGGGAAAGTTTCCTGGCATCGCTGGCTGTGCTGCTGGTGGTGTTGACGGCCAGCCTTTGTTCTTTTGCCTTCGTCTCTCGCTCGGTTTTCTTCAGCCTTCGATTGGAATGCAAAGTGAAAATTGAAACGTCAAACGACTTGGCGCGTTTGTTTTTGATGGCGCTTGCTAATTTATTACATTTTCGGGATTATTCTTCAAGTGAGTGCCTTACTAATGATCAAAAGAACATGTTGCCGGTAGTTGGAAGCAATTTCATATCTTAAGCGCCGTGAAAAAGTAAGCGAAAGTGAAAAGTTAATTTTGGCGATATTCATTAAGCGTTTGAGGGATTCTCGTGTGTGTCACTGTGTGTGCCAACAAAATGATGAGAAGTGGTCTCGCAAAATACAAATTATGATCAAAATACATTAAATGTGATCTTTTTGGCCAGTAAGTGGCATACATTTGAGTGCTTACTCGAGGCGGTGCTGTTGCTGGTAAGTTTATAGCCCAAATAGTGTTTTTGGAGCTTTAATCGAGCGTCAAACTCTCCATATGACGAAGATAGGTGTTTGATTGGAAAGGGTAGATTTCCCCTATTTTCGTTCCGAGATGTGGACGTAATCACCTTTTTCCCAAATTTATCCCACTGTGTATTGGTTTGAATTTCAATGCTGAAAACTAAACGTTTGTGACATTTTCTAATTTTTTTAAGGCAGTATTTTTCCAAAAAAACACTGTTAAAATGGCATCACTGCCAGCGTGTCTCTCTCAAAAATTGGGCGCGACTCAACCCACACTGCGCTCCGATTACGTAACGCTTCTGCCCAAAGAAAAATTATAGGACCGTCCGGTAGGTACGTGATTCACTTTACTTTTTGTCATGTTCCATCCAAATATATACTCCTCCCGCAATCACTTCAATTTCAATTTCTTCTCCAAATTGCTACACATTTGATGGCATGCAATTAGCAGGTTTTGCGATTTGCATTTTAGTGCAATGACCATAACGGATTTGTGGATGTTTGTTTTAAGCTGAGGTAATATAGAAGTTAAGATGGGTATCTCGCGGTTGTATTTGATAGCCGCAATCACATTACAAGTAAATTCCGCGGTCCAATTGTCAGCAGCTCTATTAGCATTTTTGCTGGAATTTTCGTTTGCAAACATCCAGTCGTCGTCTCGTAGCAGTGATCATTAAAACGATCGCCGTGGCACAGCTAATTCATTCATGATGGGAAGGTAGTTGTAAATGTTGAGCAAATCCCAGAGACCTCTGCAAAGATCCGTGCCAAGATCTGCTACGACGACGGTGAGCTTCACGCGCGCTCGCGCGCAGCTTCAACGAAGATCTTCTACTAGCAGCGTGTTGTTGTCGTTGCTTGTCCCCTCTCTCTCTCTCTGATCTATTCGGTCGCAAGTTTTTCGCGCCATTCCGCCATGCACAAGAAGAGCTGTTGTGACATTTGTCGTTTATCCTTCCCTTTCGCTGAAGAAAAACGTCACGAGGAGTCTTCTAACAAGAAGGTTCTAAGCGGCTTCACGGATGTGCTCTTTTGGATTAGAAAAAGTCATTTTTTTTTTTCAAATAAGTATTAATAATAAAAAAAGATTTTTGTAGGTTTTCTTATTTCATTTCAAGAATTATTCAGAAATCAGCAAATCGTCAGTCTCGAAGACATCAACAATTCCTAATATGTGCCACGTTGTTGTTATGCTCAGGAATCTTTACGGGAACCTCGTCAAGTCGTTGGTGTCGACTTGCCGAACGATTCAGATGCTGGTGATGACTTTTTACAGCCTAAGGTCGTTCTCAGCCCAGCTCGGCAGCAGCAGCAGAGGGCTGATGTCTACCGTAGTAATGGCAACTTCTCAGCCCTCAACCTCAACTCCTCCATCGCATTCCAGCAACCACCACCAGACACGGCAGATTTTATGAGCCCGATTGAACTGGCGAATGCTAATATGTTGTATATACTTATTTGAAATAAATGTGGGCTCCTCTCTATCCGGCTTTGGAGCGGTTTGGCAAAGGCGAAAGTTCAAACCGCAAGCGATCGACCGACCGACCTTTAGTACGGATCCTGATTTGTTGGTGTTGTTGACGCTGAGGGGTCTCGCGCTGTATCGTTTCATAGGCACAGTTTAGACCTTGAAAGCGCTACTGGATGACGTTAGAAATAAAAGGAAAGGGCTGTTCTAGCGAGTGCGATGAGTTACGACACTGCCTGGAAAATGTTATTTGAAGAATGGCAACATTTTAACTTCAGCTCGTACTAAAGTTGAATTTATAACTTGTGTTTCTAGTATGTTGAGCGTTAAGAAGATTTAACTATAATTAATTTTACTCATTTCGCTTTGCAATTCTAACAACTAACGTTATTCTTAAAATTCTGGACGTTTCAAAGTCTATATTTCAGAAATTTACACTGTTTAGTACAAAAATGTTTCCAAATCTCGCATTGACCTCAGCAATCTGCCTGAAATTTTCAGGGGTTGTTTGTACATATAAAACTAACATCTGGCCAAAATGTGAGCACTCCAGGTCAACGGGAAGTGAGGCAAATCAGGATACAAAATTTGAAGGTTCAAAAACGTCAAAAATCTTAAAAAGGCTATAACTTTGACAAAATTCAATTAGTTTTCAAAATTAAAAATGCATCTGAAATGGCTTAAAAAATTAAACATATTGCAGGAAGAAGCATCCCAATTGGTTAAATCTAAAGGGAGTTATTGGCATTTTAGTGAAAAAATAGCAAAATTTTCAAACGCAAATAAAACCAGCAGCTTGTTGGGGGCATTTGAGACTACCATCTGAGACTGAGAAAACTTTGGCAGTTTAACACATTAATTGGACACTTTTATTTTTAGTGATTTTTTTGGTTGTACATTTTCGCTAGGGGGACCCCTTAAATCACATTTTCCGGTGATAATTTTATCATATTCGTGTTCCTGAGACAATTTTACCATAGAAACATGCAGAAAAATGTATATTTTCATCCAATTTAGCACTTTAAAAAATGAAAGTTAAAAAAATCTTCGATTCACATTTTATGAAAAACAAGTCCGTTTCCAAGGATACTAGATGACACCAGAAAAAGCAGCTTCTTATTTTTTTTAACTTTCATTTTTTAAAGGGTTAAAATGGATAAAAATAAACATTTTTGTGCATGATTCTATTGTGAAATTGTCTCAGGAACACGAATATGATGAAATTATGACCGGAAAATTTGATCTAAGGGGTCCCCCGAGCAAAAATTTACAACCAAAAAACTCACTAAAAGTAAAAGTGTCCACGTGGTTTATGGATGGTCCCTTTATGAAACACTTTTGACAAAGAACTTTGTCCTACGGTTTCGATACGTGGTGTCAATTCAAAATTTTCGCGAAGCGAAAATGGTTACGTGACGAATTCCCCTCTCGGCAAATTTCCCCTCTTAGGTACACGCTGTTTGATCGAACAAACGTTTCCCAATCAGTCAATCGTGAGACGTGAGGTTGATGTATCTAAAATTACCCCAAAATTAACAAAACTCGGCTCGGTTGGTCCCGAAAATTCATTCTGTTGCTGGACGTCGACGAGTCAACATCAGGAGCAGATGGTCTGGTGGCCCGAAAGCAGATGTCCTGGCTGATCCATGCCAGCCGGCATTAGAAGGAGTCGATAATTGGAGTTGGCCACCACCTGGATTGTTCGGAGGCCCCGGTGGGGGGACATTTGCCGAACCATAGGAGTAGGGGCAATATGGGTATTAAACTTTATGGTTTTTGATACTGGTTATGAAAAGTTTTATTTGATCATTATCAAAAGTTAAGCAGTTAAAATAAATTGCTTATTTCAGGCAAGAATTAATAAATCGATTGCTGCGTTGCAAATTGTTTAATTCCGCTGCGAAAATCTTTTTCTTGAAATTTAAAAACTATTTCGTAATCAATTAGAGCCCTGAAAAGGGCTGTTTTAATGTTTGCTGTTAATTTACTTTGCTGCCGTCGATTGCTTGCAACAGCCTTGCAAAAACATTTCTGGTTACTTTCGAGCGGTGAAGGAAAGTCGATTGATTTCACCTTGATTTCTATTTCAGCATCACTTGCAACATTCGTCCCCTTAGTTCAGTGTTTCTCAACCGGTGAGGAATTCCCCCCTGGGGGGAATTTGGCCATTCTAGGGGGGGAATGAGGGTTCAATAGAAATTCAATGCCATGTTTTTTCCCAAAAAAATAGTTATTAATGTTTCAATTTCTGTGAATTTTGACATTTCTTAAAACAATAAAATGATTTTTTTTTAATATTTCTGAGGTAACGTCATGATTAGAAATCCGGACACTTAGTAGAATATCATTTTTGTTATAGCTGGCAAAAAATCATGTAATAAGTTGGAAATGAAGAAATATCATCAGGATGTAGTATGAACAGTCAGTTTCAAGAAAATGCATGCAAAATATGTCTTTTCTAACAATTTTTCATCAGAATTTTAAAATTAAAATGACTTGTTGTGCTTCGAATCCCGGACACTGACAAAAGCTGATTCGAAATCAGGACACTTTTGCTTTGAATTCCGGACACTCGATTTTACTTATGAATCGCACAAATTTGAACTGAAATGTTAGTGAATGGCATTCTTTAGGTCTCAAATAAGCTGTTAACATTAAAACAATCGATAGTTTATATAAAAATTTGCTCGAATTTAAGAGAATCGAAACCATAAATTTCTGCTTTGCCTTCCCGGTGCTTCGAACGCCACTGAAATATTTCAAGTGAAATGTTTCGCATTTTTGGTAAACTTCTAATTTTGTTGTATTTAATTGTTTTGGCATTAACTGCAGCGTTCAAACAAATTTCAAGTGAAAGTTGATGTTGGAATTCATCAAATTACACAGTTTTGACATTCATAATGCGAACATATATCCAAATAATTGATAAAACAAAATGAAGTGTCCGGGTTTCGAAGCGTCCGGGAATTCGAATCATGACGTTATTTATATTTTTTTGGACTCAAGCAGATTTTTTTGTAACAGATTTGTTGGTTTCTGTGAGATTTTTGTACACTTTTTAACAAGAATGTTTTATGAAATAATTGGCAGTTGACAAAAAGTTTTTCAAATATTATTTAAGTTTGTTTGAATTCTTCACATTTTTTAGAGTAATCTGTCTTTTGCCGCAGATAATTATTAATTTTATTTAATATTTGTACATATTTTATAATTTTATTTTTTTATTTTAATTCAAACGAAAAGAAACTCAGAATAGTGGCTTTTTTATTTTTTTTAAATTAAATTAAAACGTTTTCAAATACCTTCTATAGTTTTTTTTTGTTATGAAAACTGTAATCTTTTTACAAACCTAAAAAAAATAATTATGTTTGTGCATTGATACCAGTAAATTGAAAATAAGGGGGGGGGAAGAGGGGGGGGGAGGAGGGGGGAGTGAAGTTCTTGCAAATCAGTCAAGGGGGGAATGGATCGCAAAAGGTTGAGAAACACTGCCTTAGTTCGATAGGATGTTGATATTATGTGTTAAGGTGAAGCCGTTGATCATGTTCGAAGAAAATTGATCACCACTATAAAAACTAACCTAATCCACCTATGTGGTTGATGCCTTCCTCACTTTATACCAACAATGGGTAATATTGGTTTGGACACATATTTCAGCTATGTTTTTAGGTCCAGAAAAATAAGTACACAGATATAACTTAAGTTGTCATAACTTGCGACAGGGTTGCCAGATTTTCAATTATGTGGACTCGTTGGAAAGGTCTCTTGATTATCTAACCAACGATGGGTCGGATGATGGATCCGGACATCGTTTACATGCATTTAAGTGAGATCCGGCTTCAAAAAAGTACATAAATATCACTTAAGTGGTCATAACTCGAGACAGGGTTGCCAGATCTTCGATGTTGAGGACTCTTTGGAAAGGTCTCTTGATTACCTAACCAACGATGGGTCTGATGATGGATCCGGACATCGTTTACATGCATTTAAGTGAGATCCGGCTTCAAAAAAGTACATAAATATCACTTAAGTGGTCATAACTCGAGACAGGGTTGCCAGATCTTCGATGTTGAGGACTCTTTGGAAAGGTATCTTGATTACCTAACCAACGATGGGTCTGATGATGGTTCCGGACATCGTTTACATACATTTAAGTGAGATCCGGCTTCAAAAAAGTACATAAATATCACTTCAGTGGTCATAACTCGAGACAGGGTTGCCAGATCTTCGATGTTGAGGACTCTTTGGAAAGGTATCTTGATTACCTAACCAACGATGGGATGGATGATGGTTCCGAACATCGTTTACATACATTTAAGTGAGATCCGGCTTCAAAAAAGTACATAAATATCACTTAAGTGGTCATAACTCGAGACAGGGTTGCCAAATCTTCGATGTTGTGGACTCGTTGGAAAGGTATCTTGATTACCTAACCAACGATGGGTCGGATGATGGATCCGGACATCGTTTACATGCATTTAAGTGAGATCCGGCTTCAAAAAAGTACATAAATATCTCTTAAGTGGTCATAACTCGAGACAGGGTTGCCAGATCTTCGATGTTGTGGACTCGTTAAAAAGGTATCTTGATTACCTAACCAACGATTGGTTGGATGATGGTTCCGGACATCGTTTATATACATTTAAGTGAGATCCGGCTTCAAAAAAGTACATAAATATCACTTAAGTGGTCATAACTCGAGACAGGGTTGCCAGATCTTCGATGTTGTGGACTCGTTGAAAAGGTGTCTTGATTACCTAACCAACGATGCGTCGGATGATGGATCCGGACATCGTTTACATGCATATAATTGAGATCCGGATATATGTGAAAACACATTTTTATACATAACTTTTGAACTACTTATCGAAACTTCAAACAATTCAATAGCGATGTATGGGACCCTAAACCAAGTCGAATGCAACTGGTTCGATCAAAATCGGTTTAGCCAGTGCTGAGAAAACTTGGCAAGATTTTTGAACACATACATACATACACACACACACACACATACACACATACACACACACACACACACACACACACACACACACACACACACACACACACACACATACACACACACACACACACACACACACACACACACACACACACACACACACACACACAGACATTTGTTCAGTTTTCGATTCTGAGTCGATATGTATATATGAAGGTGGGTCTTCGAGCTTTTAACAAAAAGTTCATTTTTAGAGCAGGATTATAGCCTTACCTCAGTGAGGAAGGCAAAAATTCTGTATAAATTTCAATTCAACGAATTTCGGCACCAAAATTAATCAGCATGTGCCGGTTGTTGCCTTCTTGAAGCTTCTGAAGGAAGGAGTGTTTCAAAATTTATATAATTTAGTGGAACAATCATTGACGCCCGAGTTCGCAATCATTGATTAATGACGATGCCCATGACTTTACAAGGAATGGGATAATCGTTACCAAAAGGAATCATCATGTGTAGGGCTCTATTCTAAACAACTTGTTGAAGGAATTTTGTCAAAATATTGAAAGCAACGCAAAATTTATATCTTTGAACGAAATATCATGACAATGATGGAAATCTTCACGTTAAAACATTGCAAATCAAACAGCCTGTTTCAGGGCCACGAAATTGATCACAAAAGAGTTGTCTTGCGTAATTATCAGTGAATCTTGGGAACATTTGGACCAGACAATGTAATCGAAAATTTAACAACCATCTTGCAAAGTTCTTTGTCATACTGGTCATGTGTAACATAACCACCTGCACCTTTTTTATTTGAGTTTGAAAATTTTGCTATTTTTTTTACTAAAATGCCAATAACTCCCTCTAGATTTAACCAATTGGGATGCTTCTCCCTGCATTTTGTTGTATTTTTAAGCCCTTTTAGATGCGTTTTGAATTATGAAATTAAATGGAATTTTGTCTAAGTCATAGCCTTCTAAAGATTTTTGACGTTTTTGAACCTTCCAATTTTGTGTCCCGAATCACCCCACTTCCCGTGGACCTCGAGTGCTCATATTTTGGCTAGATGCTAGTTTTATACGTACAAACAACCCCTGAAAATTTAAGGCAGATTGGTGAGATCTAAACGACGTCCCATACAAAGGGATATGCCCTGTTCGTGGACTCGCTCTTAAAACAAACGGTTTAATTCGACAGTTTAGCTGGTGAAATACACAACAATGCCATTTTGGACATAGTTGGCCATGATTGAAAATTAATTATAAAATCTATGACAAAGTTGTGGCCTATCTACAATCAGCATAACTTAGACAGTCAACAAGGTTGTAGGATGTCAACCAAACATCAGGCCCAGTTTGCTACGATGTTCCGTCAATACCATATTGACGAATTTGGCAGAGTCATAAGTGTCAGCTACGTAGGCGGATTGTAGATAGGCAAGCCAGCAAACTTGTTTAGCGTTTAACGGATTTCTTTTAAAGTGTCTGGAATTCAATAATAACATGGTGACTTGTTATAAAAATTGGCTTTTCAATGAATGTGCTGCAATAATAAATATTTTGAATCACTCTGTTTACAAGCAAATTAGTTCAGTCACGCCATTAAGTGTCTGAGTTTCGAAACATGATATTAGTAAAACTCTTAGTTACACAGAGAAAAATCAGTTCCCAAAATCGTGAACAAGCGTTTATGAAATTTGTAATCACGAACAAAGTGTTCAAATTCCATGGTACGATTAGAACATCATGAGATTTGAACACTTTGTTCGTAGTTCCGAATTTCATGAAATTTATCTCGATGTAAAATGTCAAATTGTGTTTGATTACCTGCTGTATTGGCCATAATTTTAACAATCCACATATAATTATTACTTGAAGCGAAAACGTGTAAAAAATATAAATTACATTCAAACATAATAAAATTTCCTCAAATCCACTGAAATAACCCCTTCACACAAGTTATCATCAAACCTGCTGTCGACATCGTGCTCAGCCTCCGATTACAACTGGCAAAACATACCATTTTCGGACCCCATAATCACCGTCTAACTCTCCCTTCACTAATCACATCACAATTAAGGTTTAGTTTGTCCTTCCAGCCTCCTCATCAGCGGCAATAACAACGCGACCCACCGTTTTGCTCATCGCTGAGGACACACACTCTCGAGCGAGAATACCTTTTTCGGATCTTCGCACTCGCGCGCAGAGATGATCCATCCCGGGGTCATCCATCGGTTCGCATTACGGTGTACGCCGTACAGGTTGACTCGTGGACTGTTGTTTACTTTACGACTTGAAACGTCATGTCAAAATCCGGGGGGGTTCATCGCGCGCTCGTTGAAGTCTCTTTGCACGATCGGCGGAATTGGACTTCTGGCGGTGGACGGACGAGGCCGTCTCGCAAAAGGGGGAACATGACAAGTGAATGGTTCAAGTACGTCGCGGTCGTTGGGTCAGGTTGCGGATTGTAATAAGGAGGGAAGATTTTACAATGATGTTGCCTTTGATCTAGTTTTTTTTTTGTTCAAAAGACCCTGCCAGATCGCTACGTGGAGTGAGCGCATTTCAGCATTGGATCAACTGGAGCTGAACATCAACAACTCGCGCTAGTTTAAATGGCTTGATATTGGAATGAGCGCGAAACCGGCGACGACGACTACAGAGGGGATGTTGAAAGAAGTTCTACCGGGGAGGTGGGCCGTACAAGAGTGATGAATTACGGTTGCTATTTATTGTAGAAAAATCCATCAGTCGAGTGCAGCTGAAGAAAAACAACATAAATCAATCCAAAGTAAAATAAAACATTTTTATTACAGTTAAAAAAACGTTTCAGGCAGCAGCATTACTCAACCGAATTAGTCAGTCACCGCAAAATTTCCGCCTAATCAACTAGTTATGCCAAATTGTGTCATCATCTCGTCTTTCAAACTTTCCCAGATTACCTTTCAAAAAAAAAAAAGGTTGCTTAGACCAAAAAGCCCACAACAATAGTCCCAATTTAGAAAGGTTTCAACCACTCTCCTCTCTCCCCTCAACAGAGTTTTGCGAGTCCCCAAAATGTCAGTGAATCAAATCTAATTTAAATCGTTCCAGATTACAAGACACGCACAAGACACGACGATTATGAACCACAACGCGTTGATTATGGAAATGCTTAGCCGCGATCATCACCGTGATGATGGGCATCATCATCGCGGCGCGCGCTCACTTGACTTGAAGATCGTCCCGTAGCCGGTGCGTGACACAAACGGCCAGCGCAACCCTTCTACGAGAGGCTGTGCCGAAACTTGACTTTGCAGAACTTGTTTCGTAACCGGCGAGGGTTTCGCGTCCACAAGTTATGATCTCTTCTTGAAAAGTCCGTTTTTGGCGAGCTCGTCACCGTCATCACTCTTTTGTAAGGGGAATGTGGTTTATTTTAGGTTTGTCTTATTTTTATGACAACTCTTGAATCTGAATATTTCTTCTTTTTCCTCATTCCAATGAACAAACAACAAATTGGTTGTTTTCCCCTTTCAAAAAAACGATTCTCTCGGTTGATAATTTCAAAAAAGCCCTCATTCACCCAACCATGCTGATCGCAACAAACAACACCAACAACAACAAAAAAACACTTCTTTAGATCATGTGAAATGACTAATGAAGACGAGCCAGCTGAAACGCTGTGGCGCTGCAGCTATTTTGATTGTAAACATCTCCATAAAAAAACAGTGAGTGACGTTTTTGTGGCGCGTTGATGTGCGACGAATGGCGAAATGTGCGCGAAAGATGTTACGGAGAATGTTCAATAAAATTGTTACTCTTTTTTTTTGGTGATGGGTAGGGTAATAAAGATGCGTAAAGTGTCTCGCGAACAATGTTTTGCATTTATCTAGATGTGGCTTGGAAGTAATAAAAAAGATGAGTTCAACTTCGTTCCCATAAATTGGTGATGCATCACAAATCCAGCGAAAGGCTAAACAATTTTCATAACCGTCAACTGGGGCGAATCAGGACTGAGTTTCATATTTCAATTACGCTTATTTTAGTTCCCCAAAAATGTATAGGATATCGCTAAAATTTTAAGGTGAAAGTGGACGTCGGCCATTACTAAACTTCTATTTTTTAACTCGACAGTTTGTTCGCTTATTTACCATCTACCAAACAGTGAGGCAAGGAATACGTATTTTCACGATTACAAACTCAAATTGAAATGGAAATTGATCAAAAACTTAATTAGATTTCTGAACTAGACAGATTGCTTGCTATTATCGTTTTTCTCGTCTGCAACAAACGCAACACTTTTACGTTACAGCCTCATTTTTAAAACTGTTTTTGAAAATTCGAATCGTAGAATCAATATGACGGACCTTCCCGTATCCCTTTAAAGTTACCGCCTTTTTAGTGAAAAAATGTTGTTTTTTCTCCAAATTTCGGATGTTACGTAAAACTTTCTCGGGGAATCACATAAAAATATTTTTAGACATAGTCAAGCCTCCAATTTTAGGCAAGATTTTTAGATACTCAAATTATTTTTTCCTGAATGCCTTCATTTGCGTCGAAGAGAGCTAAAATCGGTTGAAACGAAGAAAAGTTGTGATATTTAACAAAAAAGTTGATTTTGCGAAAATCGACGAAAATGGCAATTTTTAAGACCACCCTAATAGGGCGTAGGTAACCCTAATGGCAAAACAAAACAATAATCACGGGTCTTATTATTTCGACCAGAGAACCAATTTCGAGCCCGATCCGAACACTTTTGTATTCGACATAACTGTTTTCTTGAGGAATTACTGTTTATACCCAAATCAAAAAAGGGTAATTCGCCGCCAACTCACACAGCAGTTGCCCCGACCCCTCTTCGATTTGCGTGAAACTTTGTCCTAAGGGGTAACTTTTGTCCCTGATCACGAATCCGAGGTCCGTTTTTTGATATCTCGTGACGGAGGGGCGGTACGACCCCTTCCATTTTTGAACATGTGAAAAAAGAGGTGTATTTCAATAATTTGCAGCCTGAAACGGTGATGAGATAGAAATTTGGTGTCAAAGGGACTTTTGTGTAAAATTAAACGCCCGATTAGATGGCGTACTCAGAATTCCGAAAAAACATATTTTTCATCGAAAAAAACAATATTTTTTTTTTAACTCTCCCATTTTCCGTTACGCGACTGTAAACAATTTTGGAACATGTCATTTTAAGGGAAATTTAATGTACTTTTCGAATCTTCATTGACCCAGAAGGGTTATTTTTTCATTTAGAACAAAAATTTTCATTTTAAAATTTCGTGTTTTTTCTAACTTTGCAGGGTTATTTTTTGGAGTGTAACAATGTTCTACAAAGTTGTACAAACTTCTTTCGCAAAATCGCAAAAATTTGTGTTATTGTCTGCTCTACAACTTTGTAGAATATTGTTACACTCTAAAAAATAACCCTGCAAAGTTAGAAAAAACATGAAATTTTAAAATGAAAATTTTTGTTCTAAATGAAAAAATAACCCCTCTGGGTCAATGAAGATTCGAAAAGTACATTAAATTTCCCTTAAAATTACCTTTCTGGGTCAATGTAGATTCGAAAAGAACATTAAATTTCCCATAAAATGACATGTTCCAAAAATGTTTACAGTCGAGTAACGGAAAATGGGAGAATTTTTAAAACTTTTTTAGTGTTTTTTTCGATGAAAAATACGTTTATTCGGAATTCTGAGTACGCCATCAAATCGGGCGTCTAATTTTACACTAAAGTCCCTTTGACACCAAATTTCTATCTCATCACCGTTTCAGGCTGCAAATTATTGAACACCTCTTTTTCGCATGTTCAAAATGGAAGGGGTCGTACCGCCCTCCGTCACGAGATATCAAAACGGACCTCGGTTTCGTGATTAAGCATTACCCAGGACAAAGTTTCACAAATGTGAGGGGTCAGCAACTTTTCCCGATTTCGTGTGAGTTGGTAGAGAATTTTGTTTTGTGTTTGACTCAAATTAGGCATATGGGAGTTCCTTGGGCAAAACAATTAGACCTGTATTTTTTTTATCTGGCGATTAGAGTGGTCCTATCCGAAATAGAAGGGCCAAAAAATTGCGTTTTTTTTGGGTTTTCATCAGAATAATATTTACAAAAAAAAACATAATTCCGGAACGGCTGAACCAATTTTAGCTCACCACGTTTCAAAAGAAAGGGGATTACTTGGAATTTGAGTGAAAAATACTAAGACATTTGAAAATTGTAGCTGCATACACAGATCAAATTAAAACATTGTTAGCCGATTTGAAGGTCTCGGGACAAAATAACTCACAGCTGAAAATATTTTTCTATGACTTTCCAGGATGTTTTACGTAACTTATCAAAAATAGTGATCGATTAGCAGGGTTGTCTTGAGATTTTTTTTATTTTGGATTTTTTTACATCAACTGAACATAAAACACCACGCGTCCCAAGCAAAATTTACTGGGAACTCATTTATATGGAGAAACATGGTACTTTATCATCTTTTTGAGCTGCGAGCTAAAATTGGTTCAGCCGTTCGGGAGATATTATTTTTTGAAAAATGTGTCAAAATGCAATTTTTTGGACCACCCTAATTTGGATTCTGTTGACATGCCCCTCAATTTTTTAACAATATATTGAAATTAAGAATGGTAAGTTTTATTTTTAATTTTGAAAAACACTTTTTTTTGTTGGAAATAAATCTGGTCAGAACACCCCTGAGCTTGGGGACGTGACCAGGAGCCAAAATTACCCTTTAGGACAAAGTTTCACGCAAATCTAAGAGAGGTCGGGCAACTTTTTCCGATTTAATGGAGTTCGAATGAATGACCCATTAGGGTGACCCACTGGCTCGATTAGGTAAAAATAAGTAACTGTGCCAATTTTGAGCCAAACCGTTTAGGGGCTAAGCGTTAATTCAAAAAATTGTATGAGGAACCGCAAAAAAATCGAAATTCCGCCAAAAGGTGGCGGTAAATGTGTCGGATCATTGTCAAGTGTAAGATTCTTATGTAAAACAAGCTAAACCCGACAAACTTCGTCTTGTCGTTTTTTTTTCGATTGTTGACGTTTTTAGCTTGTTTAGCCTCCTGTGATCAAAATTTGTTTTTACGTTATTTTTCCCATACAATCTGCAGATTTACGGAATCGGTGCCAGAGTGCCCAAAATGGCCACTTTTTGGCGTAAGAACCTTCCTTGGACTTAACGCAACAATTACCGCCTCGATCGGACGCATCGTATTGAACTATATTTTATCGGATTAACCGAACATTTTTACATAACATCCTAAAAAATGGGACTACGAAAATAACACGGCGTAGGTCACCTTAATGGCCAAACAAAAAAAATACTTCACTCGGAATAAAGACAGGTGTGTAGGGGGTGGTCCAATGAACAAGTTCCAGAAGGATTTAGGGTTGTCCATTCTGTCCCCAAGGTGCGCATTGGATCGACGTCCGGTGTCTCCAGAATCAACGATTCACCCTTCAAATGTACGCATTCTCCCTAGTATGCTGTGACGGCTAGCTGAAAATAACGACGCCCCATGTCAGACGGTGAACACGTGGGGAAGCATCAATTGCATTATTATTACAAAATCATCATGTTACGTTATTTAGAATAGTTAAAATTGTTACAGGAACATCAAAAATTATAATTTCATTATTTTGAAGTATGTTTCTGAGCCAAAACTTGAATGAATGCTCTGCCACGTGTTCCCCGTCCGACATGGGGCGTCGTAATTTTCAGCTAGCCGTCATAGCATACTAGGGAGAATGCGTACATTTGAAGGGTGAATCGTTGATTCTGGAGACACCGGACGTCGATCCAATGCGCACCTTGGGGACAGAATGGACAACCCTAATTCCTTCTGGAATTTGTTCCTTGGACCATCCCCTACACACCTGTCTTTATTCCGAGTGAATCCATGTTGTCCCCAGACTTGTAGGAACGATTGAACGAAAAACACAAAAATCCCATAATAATTCACATGTAAACTTTGAACCGCTGGGGACAGGCCAATTCTCAACCAAATGGTCTGATATTTGGCATGAGAGTCCCAATGGGTATCCTCTACAAGGGGAACCTCGGTTTGCCGTATTCTGAGAACTTTTTTGTTTGGCTGAAACACCCTAATATACACGCAGAAAAATAAGGAACATTTGAATCAACAAAACGTTTTGTTGATTTGAAAAACAAGATTTTTGTTGAATCAACGCTAAACGTCAAAGCAACTTTTTCAAAACAACAAATGATTTTTGTGGAATTGAGAAAATCTAAGGGTTGTTTCAACGCAAATTCGGCGTTGATTATATTCAACAAAAAATTTGTTGGATCAAACCTCGTACAGGCTGATTCTACACAATATTTTTCTGCGTGTATAGATTGTATGACAAACAACTTTGTCGAATACCGCAAACGATCCTAGTTAACCTTGACGTTTTTGTATGAAAAGATATTTTTCAGTTATTTTTGACTAATCGAATCAGGGGGTATCTCTGATGTCCATTTATTTATTGTCATCCTAATGACCCATAGACCTTCCAAATGAGTCTAAACTTTGAAGATCTGGTAACTCTGTCCCAAGCAATTTTTTACTCAAATGTTATTGAAACAGAAAAAAATGATTGTCTTAGTGTCAATTTAAAAGCGATGACGATCGATCGCAACTGTTCGATCGATTTTCAATGCCTGAATGTTCAATTCAGTTCTTAATTTTTATCATTTATTGTTCATCGATTGCAAAAGTCTTCGATGCTCCTTTATTAGCAAGAAGAATAATATATGTTGGGCCTATTTCCTGATTGAAGGTCTTTAAGCAAAAAATAATGAAAAATGAGATCCTCCGCCGACTTGTTTTGCATACAGCCTAAGGGCTCATCAGTTGATTGATGAATTAGTTTGTTGTGTTTCATTCTCACGCAGCGACTTCTTCCAAGGCAAAACACACACAGCTTGTTCCAATCATCTTCTCGAAGGTCAAAGCGGGTCGGGTCCGAAGCTTCTTCAACTTTTGTTTCCATTCAATCCGGTGCCAGAGCCCTGCTGACAAGTTTAATTTAAGAAAATGACCACACGTTTGAGGGACCGCACTCCGTACCTAATATTTGCGCGGAATTGGATTCCTCCCATTCCAAGTGATGTGATTTATTGGCCAAACTCTAGCCATTCATAGTGCGCCCCATAGAGAGACGCGGGTCCGGATCGTATGGCAGGTGTCAAGCCGCAGTTTAATTTCCACGCTGACTAATGGAATCGCGTACGACCTACTTGCCTGGCTTAACCTCAGTGTGGTCGGCTTGTATTAAAAGCTCGAGATTAGTCCCAACATAGTGAAAAGGTCGTCTTCGTCGAAATGAGAATCCCATCGCGGCTAACCTCTCTCTCTCTCTGTATGGTTGGTCGGCGAGGGCTTAAAATTAATTAAAAGCGATTTAGTGCGCTTTGATTGGTCGAAATGAGTGTTTAATAAAGAGCTGCTCAGGGATGGGAAAATCGCAACCCACTAGACATCACGAGGGTTGATGTATTCCAAGATTTGTCCATCACTGCCCTTGCAATCCAGCTCGGTTTGAGGCAGATGAGCGCAGAAAAACATACAACTGATCCGAATGAATTAGAATCAATCAGGTTCGGAGTGATGTAAAAGTGGTAGAATTCCCACAAAGGCCTTACTCATAGTTCAAAAGATCATCATCGCGGTGAGCCGTCATAAATCAGAGTAAAGTGAGTCGCCAAAGTGAGTGGCGACCGAAGATGATCCTCTCACTTTCCGCTCATCATGGAATGAGATGTGTGTTATGTGTCGTCTCCCCGTGTAGTAGAAGGCAGCTCAATCCTGTGTGATGCAGAAATCGTGGGAAGCTCATCTGCTAACTTTTTTTTTTTGGTTTTAGATGCGCCTGAGATGGGTTTGATAGCAGTGCGAATAACGGCGATGACGACGTTGGTGGTGGACACGTGTTTAATTGAGTTGTGCAGCGCGCGTGCACGTGAGATTTTTTCCGAGTGGATGTGTGTTATGTAAGGTTTTGTGATGATCCTTTCTTATTTGAAGAGATGCAATAAAAAGTTATACAATTTCGAAATATATTGTACTCAAACCAAAAATCCAATACAAATTACCAATTTCCCAAAAATAGAAAAAAAAAAATAAAAACAACTAACAGCTAACGGCTGGATTAAGCAATGACCAGCAGCGGTCTGGCTAGAAATGCCCACCCCAAGTTGAATCAGTCATAAACCACCAATCTCACGGTGGTGCTGCCAATCCGAATATAAGTACCAACTCGAACCGGGCAAAATGTGTGCATGCCAAGTGATGGGGCCAAATAGAGGGTGGCAGCAGAGCCATTTGCTTAATTCGGCTATTTTTGCTAAAGATCAGTGGGTCGAGTCACACGAACAAATATAGTGAGTACATTTCGTCCCACGCAGATATTTGCTTGCTGAAGAAATGCCGACCACTTGGGTTAAGCTTGCTTAATTAATGTGATATTTCAATACCAGGAAAGTTGTTCTCATCACTACATTCATGTTTTAGGAGGAGAGCTTGACTTTAAAGTAATTCTTTATAATTTTTGCGATTTAAGATAATCATCAGACAGAATCCGACCCCTTCCCGAGCAGATCAGCACCGACAGTTGCTTAGGTAATCGGAACTCTTGGACGGACCACGGACCAGCTTGCGGAGTGGTCACTGCTAAAACTGAGTGATTGTGATTTTTTGAGTAACAAAAAACCAATAATTAAATTTCCGGCAATGACAATTTCCGCGCCAAATAGTTTCAAAAAATTTTTTTTGCAACCACTATAGTTTTGAAAGTATATGCAGCAAAGGGCCAAAAGAAAACAAAATTTGACCACAAGTCACACCTTAATTACGAGGTTTACCGAGTTGGATTTTTAAGAAGAGTGCTGAAAAGATCAAGTTTTGCAACGAGTATAATACAACTTCTTTTGCGATTCCGGAAAACACTCCAGAATCTGGTACGTTTCGCCTAATGTCGTTTCGCCGAATGGACATTTCACCGAAGGTCGTTTCACCGAATGGGTCGTTTTTTTGAATGGACATATCGCCGAATTTAAAAAAGAACGATTCATCTAAAAATGGGTTGAACATAAAAACGGTACAATTTTTCACAACATCACTTCAGTGCTTTAAAATTGCAAATATCTGGAGTTTTTTTGAAAAGGTCCTATAAACCAAATTTTCATTTTTGCTTTTTGGGTGTTTTTGAATACCCCTGACTCAAAGCGGTTCAAAAAACACCCAAAAAGCAAAAATTGAAAATTTGGTTTATTGGACCTTTTAAAAAAAACTCCAGATATGTACATTTAAAAAGGTTTTTTTTCCATTTTTTCAAATCAAAAGTTTTTGATCTATTATCAATATTCTGAA
This sequence comes from Culex quinquefasciatus, assembly GCF_015732765.1. Lineage (NCBI taxonomy): Eukaryota > Metazoa > Arthropoda > Insecta > Diptera > Culicidae > Culex > Culex quinquefasciatus. Next base: position 6,334,545 of record NC_051861.1, read on the forward strand.
AGGATAGCATTTTATTTCCCCTAAAACATATCAACGACATATTTATTTTTTGGAAATCAATTTTTAGTAAAAAAAGGGATTTGAAAAATTAACAAATTTGATTCGGTGTTGTCCTCATCTAAACCATAAACTTTGTAGAAGAAACCAAATCGAACAAAAAATTCCTTCAAAAGATAAAGATCTTTCAATTTTTACATGACAATTTTGTAAAATCAGCTTCCAAATGTATAAGGAAAATGGCTTTTCAAGGCATTCGGAAGGCATCAAAAATGTTTCAATAACATTAAAAAAAAAAAAAAAATTGGGAAAAGGTATTTGTTTAGAATTGCTCTCCATTTGGAATAAAAGTTCCTCCCGAAAAAAAATTCAAAGAAAATTTGTTTCGCGAAAGCGTTGAGAATTACTAACTTGTTTTTATATAGATTTCCAACATGTTTTTTTTAAACTATTATTTGGGCTATTCGAGCTTTTGAATGTGAGTTTTTCACGAACTTGTGCTTTTCTTATATTTTTTTCAACGCTGGTTTTCAGCTTATATTTTTTATATATAAGTTTTTTTTTTACCAGAAATCAGTTGTTAAATGCAACATTTTTTGGTTGAGTTTAAGAGGAAAGTGATGTTTGAGTACTCTTGAAACTCCCGAAAAATAAAATTTTCGCATCACAAAATCAATTTTAGACATAAGCTCAAAATTTACTGCCATCGAGGAAAAAAACACCTTTTTTGACACAAAATCTGTCACCATTTCCTGATGAATATCGCCATCATTTTTGTTACTGTGCATAGAAACGCACAATATGAACAAAAATCTATTTTTTACACTTTGGCTCAATAAAGGAGAAAATTGTGACGTCAGAAATGAACTCAAATCACTCAAAGTTCATTTTGTGAGTGACTTTAACATTTTGGCTTAGTTTGACAGCTACCCCGTTCCCAGGATTTCTGTGGGAGAGAAAAGGAGGCGAATACTTTATGAAAATCATACCTGTCAAAATTTCTAGCCTCAAAATGTTGTCGCGAGTTGCTTTTCTCCTCTATTCAGAGGGAAAAATCAGATTTTGTTTTCTGTACCTCAAAACGACTTTTTCAAAAAATCATGTTTTGCAACAAGTTGCTTACAACATTTGTTGCAATTCCGAAAAACGCTTTTTGAATGAAATTTTTTGTCAATCATCCATGTGCTAAGTAAATATACCGTTCAAAACAAAAAAAAAATGAAAAATGTTACTTTTCTATACAAGTGTTTAAAAGTTCAACTTTTCAGCAGGTATTAATTTTCTATTCTGTTATTTTCGGTAGGGAAAAGTAGGCCGTTTCGTTTCTCCAGAAGGTCAGATAAAGTTGACAGTTTTACAGCGGATTTGCGAAAATGTTTATTTAGAGCTCGCAAAAACCTTAAAGTTGCTCAGAACTTCGCTATTTCGTCAGTTGTGTGCTATCTTGTGACAACGACCATTTAGTACTTTTCGAGAAAATCGATTTTTAAAGTTTGTTGGTAAATAATTTCCGGTCCGTATACTATCGCTTAACAAACGCTCCAAGTTTCAACTAATTTGGTTACACCAGTTAAAAGATACAGTAAATAATGTAAACAAAAATCTGAAAAGCACGTTTCACAAGTGTGTTTCGAAAGTAAAATTGTACCGTAAACTGGGGTGACTTTGATAGCCCGGGGTGACTTTGATAGGTTTTTCGAATGCCCGTCAAATTAATATCTAAACATTTTTGAGAATTTTGAGTAAGCAAACATTAAGGGATAGCTAATTATCGAGCATATATGCAAAAATATGACTGTTACATTGGATTTATCAAAATTAGTGGGCAAATCAAATTTCTATCAATGTCACCCCGGGCTATCAAAGTCACCCCAGTTTACGGTACTACGTGTCACAAGTGTGCACAGAATTCCCATACAAACTAAAATAAGCTCAAATCAATGGTTTAATCGACTTAATCAGTATATTTTTATAAACAAAAGGTTGCATTGCCTTTAGAAAGTATGTGAGTACATAATTTTGGGAAAAACAAGACAAATTTCCACATTTTCCAACAACATTTTCCAACAACAAGTGTGCACAATCATTTTGATGATAAATTGGTCTATGTCACAAGTGTGTATTGCGATATCCGGGAAACGGAAGTGAATTTCCAAAATCGGGTTAAAGCATCTTGTAGTGTTTGTTAAGTATAGCAAAACGTCATCATCAACTCATTTTCAAAAAAATGGTCTATGCCACAAGATAGCACACAGCTGACGATTTACTAAAACTGATTCTTGATGATTTTCTCTTATGATATTTTTATAAAATTAGTTGTAGAAGGCTTAGATGGCGAGAATAAATTTTGGAGTCTTCGACAAAGTTACTTGGATTGGCATGCCCAACAATTTTCTAGAAGAGAAAATAATTCTAAAAATATTCCTGGATAGTTAGATTTTCTAAAAAAACACTCAAATTATGAATTCCAATTACCTAAATTTCAACCAAGTCTAAAGTTGTCTCTCACCGTTTGCAACAACTCTTCTCAAGACACCAAAACTCAAAACTTTTTTCAGAAATTTGCTTAATTTTGCGATCTGGAACACTGCACATTGCTGGAATAACATATTTCATGAAAATGAATTATAGTACAAATCATAGTTGAAAGAAACTTCAAAACTCTAATTGGTTATAAGTAAGACGAAGTTGTAAATTGAATAATTACAAATAAAATTGATTGAATTGAATTGAAAAAAGCGTTTTCTTTCTTTATATTCAGAGATATACGGATTTGATATTATTGCAGGATATTTTATGGCAGGGTATATGAAAAAAATAAATAAAGATCTTTAGTAAAAAAATGATTTAAGTTATCTATTGATATCAAAAATGTGTTCACTTTCACCGTGAACACCCTCTTCTGAACAAGCCACATCGAATCGAACTGCGCTCTATGATGATTTCGATTCTGCACAGCCACTGCACGCCCCAACTGTGCTCAGCGAGACTTCAAGGCACCTCCAACACCACCACCACCCGCCGAGGGTGGCCATTCACGGTGACCTCTTCCGGGGTCTTCCCAACCCCCCGTCGTGGGGGGCGTGTAGTCCAGTAGCAGCGCAGCTGCAGTACACTAGAAGCTCCCCCGCAGCAGGTAATTGATATCATTCGAGCCACCTAGCGAAACAGAAGCTCGCTGTACCTTATTTGGCACCGAGCTCGGAAAGGTCGTCCAATCCCACGACGGTGGCTGCGCGCATGGTCTCAGAAGAGTTAACTTTCAAATTAATGACTAATTTGCGCTCAAATTATGCCTCCAATTTCTAATACCGTACCATTAGGAGGTCTGCATTTGGCCACCCCGTAAGTACTGTGTGAGTCGAGTCGGGGGTTTGGGGTTTGCTAGGCTAAGTAGAGTTTAGTCAAAGTGGTGATCGTTTCACCTATGGGGTCAGTTTGGCAAAACAAGCCGTTTGGCGGTGTAATTGCTGGGACGATCAATTGTTAGCAGAGCAGACATTCCTGGAGATTAAAGCGAATAAGATGATCTAATTGCTGAAGGTTCTGTGCCACCGATGTCGTAACAACTGCTTCAAACCATCACTCAGAACAATTACTTTACCTTCTAGCTCACATCGCTCGACTCGCTTCCTACAAATCTCAACCTAACCTCAATAGTGAGACACATCTCTACCAGCAATTAAAGCCCAGCTCCAGTTCCCGAGGTGCAACATAACTAATTACCTTCTAAGTTGAGCTCTTAAAATTGCTCCGTCGTGAGCTGGAATTTGGCGGTGCAGCAGCACCAGCGCAATATGATACGTTCAAAACCGTTTCGTTCAATTATGTCAACCTTCACGTCCGGTGCCACGATGCCGTCGTCCAAGATCCGTCGCGTGGTGATGGGCACTTGAGAGTTCCGATCAAGATCTTCTCCGCTGTCGCATCAACCCCGGTGAGACGATGATGAAGCAATCCGCAACCTTCGAAAATCTTAATTATGTTTACAGTGGATGCTCGTGCGCGACTCCCACCCCGGTGGCGGCTCGACTTGAAGACACTGTGTCTTCGCACAAAGGTCAAACGATTTTTAATTACGTCGACGCGATGCATCACAGTGCCACGTGGACACTATAGTTCCGCTGGTTTGACGTTGCTCGAAAGTGCCCGAAAAGTGCCCAGCTAGCGGGGTTTCACTGTGGTGGAAGAAAGAAGCCGTTAAGTGCGCTACCTTATTGGAAGAAAAACTGACTTTGATTCAATTAATTTAAAAGCCAGCACCGTTGCGTTGCGTTGGACGTCGTATCCTTCTGGGCCATTACGTTCAATTTACGCGCGGTGAGCACTCTGTTCGGGGGGAGGGGAATCCCATTAAGTCGTTTGCGAATTGGCCGGGGGTCAACACACATTGTTGAGTTGGCGGTCATCGGCGGCAAATTATTTTGATGAACAGGTGCGATGGTCATTCGATCAACGCGTATCTTCTAGATCTCAATCAATAACTGACTAATTGCAACCTTACGGATGTTATTTTTTAAGTGAATTTTGGAAATCCACTAATTGAAACGACTCGACCCTATGATCCTTTTAAACGGTTCCCGTGAGAAAGTCACGCCGATGGCAACCAACTCTCGCCACAGGTGGTAACAATTTAATTTCAACAAAGTAGGCTCATTTTTCCCTTCATTCCATTCTGTCTGATAAAGCGTATGATGTCATCTTACCCCATGGCTGCTGCGATGACCACGGGAAAGGTGCAAAATCGTGACGTACACGTTGCATTACTGTCAGTGCTGCCAAATTTTATCTTTATCAAGGGGTTTGGTTTCAGGCATAGACAGGTTTAACTTTCTGACATAATGCAGTCAAAGTTTGGTTTGATAAAGTTTCAATATTAAAAAAAAGTATTTTGAACGTGATTGTCGAGATTTCTATTGAATTATTTAGTTTCTTTAGTTTCTTTTGTTTCTTTAGTTTCTTTAGTTTCTTTAGTTTCTTTAGTTTACATTAGAAATTGTTTGCATCTACCGCTGGATTTAAACCAGTGACCTCTGGATTGTGAGTCCAGTGCGCGGTCCGTTTGATCCACACAGGTGGACATAAAAAAAACTTCTTACATAAACTTGACAAAAAAACCCTACCGCCTCCATTCATCACCCCGACCTTGATCGCCATATTGACCGCCATGTCCGTTTCGTGCACTTCACTTAATTCGACCCGGTGCCGTTTAAGTCGCTGCTATATCTAGTTCACTTTTTAACCCCCACTAAGGAGAAGATCTGCTCCGTAATGGCTTCTCCCGCGAGCGCCACTTCAGCGAAACCATCATCATCTCCTCTGTTGTCGTGAGTAGAGTTTTAATAACTTTTCGAACATCAACCTCTGCTGCAAGCGGGACCTTCAACCGGCGATCGCTGCACTCACTCATGAGATTCATTCACCGACTGTCAGAAAGATGCTACTAATTACTTCTTTAGAACAACCCTTTTTGCGACGACGACGACCTGCTGATCGTGCCTCGTTGAGCCTGCTAGGATGACCCTGACGAATTCACGACGACGCGGCGTCGTTCTGATCGTTGAGACTCTTCAACTTGAGCTTCATGGGATCTACGGGTAAAAATGCGTGACAAATCCGCTTTTTTTCATCCTTTCGCAGCGTGTAAGATGATCTAAGCATGCGTTGCGTAACCTCAAGACATCCGCAAACGGGATTACCGCACCGACGATCGTCTAGTAGGCCGATCATGACAATGGCGCATCTCGATTCCCTGATTACCGCCTGTCAGATAAATGATGACATTTCGCCCGCAGGCCGCGTGCACCATTTGACTAATTGAATAGCCTAATTCGGCGCTAAACGGTGACCAGGCGCGATTACCCACGGAGAGGTGAAAGGTTAATTAAAATTAAACATCTGCGATGGCATTCACCGAAGACGCAGTAAAATTTGCGAGGAGTCCGAAAAAGATCTGACGGATATGACAGCGCAGCTGTAAACTCGATGTCATGGCAAACTTGATGGGTCCTGAACGCACTGCAGCGCAGGTTGTCATGGGAATTTGACGCCACAGAGCGATAGAAGAGAGGTCATCCAAGATCAAACGGCGCGGGGCGTCGTCTCCTTCGGCTATTCAAAGGTGACATTTTATAAGTTGGCCCGAGGGCTGATGACCATGCAATGCCTTAAACCATCGATCAATATCGGTTCGTTTGAACCGCGTCGATGTTTACATCGACGACGACGGTGGGAAAAAGGAGTTCTTGATCCGGCGAACTGCGCCGGAGTTGGCTGAGCTTTGACCTGATATTCATCGGCCAGCTGGTGGAGCGTTGATTCAGCGATCGCTGGCTACCATGTGGTGAGCAAACTGGTAGATCACGAAGCGACTTCTGGATCAGCGAAGGTCGGAGGACCTTAATCAATCAATCAGTCGGATTTTTTTGTTGAAACAGTTCAAGATTTTGTCGTGATTGTGCTATCTTGTTGCACGTCAATTTTCTGCCAAAACGAGTTTAGAACGCCATTTTGTGCAGCTTTCCAGGCCTCCCAAAATATCGAATTTGAGTAATTCAACCTGCAATGTTGCCACTCTTTAGATAGAAGTAGTTTCGATCAGATCGTGCTATTTTGACACACCCTGCAATTGCGACAGCTTGCCTAAAGGAATTTCAGCCGTGGCAGTTTTGCCACACGTGCATGCACTTCATTTTTTTGCCAAACGAATGCGTTTGTTTTTATTCCAAACAATGAATCGCGTTTTTCTCAAAACGTCAAAATGGCGGGTGAGACAACTTTGCACGTTCATATCGGTTTGAGGATTTTCATGCATTTTTATTTTTTGTGTGTGAAAAATGTTTGTTTTGGTTTTTTGGTCTACTAATATGTAAATTAAGCTCAAAAATTACATATTTCTCAATTGAAAAGACACTCTTGTGATAAATTGCTTGAACTGCAATGTTGTTGCACTATCAGCCAGTTTCAAAGTAATGAGTTCTCTCAAGAGTGTGGAGTTGCATCTCGGCGTGCAATAACATTCAGACGCCGCAAGTGCCATTTCCAGCAAGATCGATGAGGGTTGCAAATATGTTTGAACTAGTGCTCTTCGGTCCCAAAGGGGGCGCTTCACCATGTCCCGAATAGAAGAATGTAAAAAGTGCTTTAAAAAAATTAATTAATATCGTAAAATTAAATTTATAAACGAACAATTATTAAAGCGATCAAAGCCTATTTTAAAAACAAGAAACCAACTTTAATAAATTGTTACATCTTCAAACTCGGGACTAACATTCCTTCAGCACTCTGCGTAGAGCAGACTCAATGCACAAATGTAGTGAAGGTTTTCCCTCGGACGGCGATGGTTTGAGCAGGGTTGGTGAAAATTAACTCTGCTTGTGTACTTTTCCGAAGGTCAACGGCAATTTGGCCGGCGGCGGCCGGTAAACGGTGCCCTCCGCAAAACCGTGATGACAGCAAGCTTGGAAATGCTAGTTATATAATTTTCTTCGTTTTCTTTTGACAGGGAGGGAAAATTGTCGATTGTTTTGAACAGTTTAAATATTTTGGAAGCTTATTGACTAGAAGTTTAGTAAAAAATAATAAAAACACCATTTTAAGGATCCGCACCCAACAATTCCCAAACTGCCCCAAGTGCATCTGCCAAATTGTGCGGACACTTCCAAACCAATAAAGCAAATCACGTTGAATTGAATTTGCCAAAAGCAGCGATCGCAGGCCAAATAATAAAAAAATGTTACGAAATTCGTTTTGTCGAGGTCGTGTGGATCGGAAAAATTGCAGTGAGTTAATTCGGAAGGAATGCGTTAAATACCATAACAATTGGACGAGCATTCCGTTACAAATATTTTCGAGACTGAAAAATCAAGTCTGTTATGTAGAAATGTCCAAAAACCACCCAAAACCCTGTTTTATCAACATTTTTATTTTTAAAACCGCTGTATTTTACAAGAATTGAACAAAAGACAATGGTCAATATAGAGACTTTTATGTAAAATTGTCTGGGAAATCGACACACACGTTTAGACCACTTTTCAGAAAAACAGTTTTAGTAAATGATTTTTATATTTTTGTAGGAGAGACATACCATCCTGCATTTTTATGAGTCTTTTTGTAACATCTTAGGCTATTTCCTTAAAAAAATGAACGAAATAAAATCGTGACATCACTTTAAAAATTAACTTTTAAACATAAAAATTGAAAAATCTCATTGAAGTGGCGTGTATTTTTCTTTCAGTGTATATTTTTTTTTTCAAAAAGCCCGTCAAATTTCCCACAAGTTTATGTTTGACCCCTTTTTGTTACGATAAAATGGCTTTGAGATACAGTAATTTTCGAATTACAAAATACAAAAATATTTAAACAACTTACGCCCTTCTCAAATGTCATTCTCGAGTGCAACGGGAAAAAAACGTTTTCGTGATATGATTATCCGAAGTGAAAATCTTCCGAGGCTTTCGGATAATCAAGTCTGGACTGTAATTGAAAATCTGGTGTGTTTTTTTATTGTTACTCGATTATCCGAACCTCGATTATCCGAAGTTTCGATTATCCTAATTCGATTATCCGAAGGATTTCATGGGACTTCGGATAATCGAATCACGATTAAAAAAATCGCATTATTTAACTTTCTTACTTTTAACTTCAAATTTGAGTTCTGCGACCCCATTTTAGTCGAATTTGTATAGTTAAAAAAATGATTTTTTCAATATTTGATCACCGCCATTTTGGCGGCCATCTTGGATTTAAAAATTCTAAATCACTTTAGCGTAGTTTAGAGGTAATACAATCGAAAATAAGACAGTAAAAAAAATCGATTATTCGAAGTGAAATTTTTCCGAGGCCTTCGGATAATCGAGTCTGGGCTGTATTAAAAAATAAAATCAGCCAATTTTTAAGAAAGGTCTATGTCATAGGTCACAATGAAGTTCAAGTTCAAGACTTTTTCATTATTCCTTCTGAAATTTAACTATCAATAAAATGCATCTCAAGTCACTGATCAACCCTCAACTAGAACTTCTCAGTTGTTTTTGGCCACGGTGAGTCGCTCCGTTACAAACCGTCATAAATCATGCCGACGCTGCTGGCCCGTGACCTTTGGCACCTCCCAAGACGACACATCCAACAAGATGAAAGGTGACAGCTGCGCTCAACCAAGCCGAAAAAGCGTCCGAATTTGACACAGAAGTCACTCGACGACGCGGTCCAGCCCGCCCCAGAGGCTCGTGTGAAATATGGTGCGTGAACTTTTCAAGCTTTTTCGTCTGAAAGGGTCGAAGCGTTGTGAAGTGGACTTTGAGTGGGGAGGCTTTTAAGATTTGGATTGATATGGATTTTTTTGTGAAATAGATAATAACAAGTTATGAATTTTGAATAAATATTCGGAAACGTCAGAAAAGTCTTTGTAGGACCAACATATTTACGAATACCCTAAACCAACCTTTCCAAACAAATCAATAACAAAAACCTCGCTGATTGATTTCAAACAGACTTTTACCTGAAAGTCACAAGAAAAGAAGAAGAAGAATACCCACCTCAAGATGTGACAAATTAGAGTGTGCTCATCGTGGCTTGAGCTCACACATGCCCCCACACATGTGAGCTCTCCCCGCGAAAAGTTATGCAATCGGTGATTAATAAAAGCTGTTTGTATTTACCTTCTTTGGAGGGGTTCGCTGAAGAGGGGGTGGAAAGAAGGGTGTGAAAAGTGATTAGCGTGCGCAGTGTGCTGAAAAATGTTCAGGCTAAATAATCGCGTGGTGACTCGTTAGGTTTAAGGTGAAGCCGTCCACAATACTGAGGATGAATCACTGTAAATTGCTCTGTATTTGATTAATTTTATCAAATATCTGCACCAAAATTATTCAGCTTGTGCAATAATTACTAGTTTAATGATGATTTTTAGATGCCAAAAACTTGGAAAATTGTTATCAAAACAAATCTCAAAATATTTTCAACGTAACATAGTTTACTGCCCTTGTTCGCATAAATGTCCCATATGCAAAAACAGCAAGCTGAGAAAAACGCATTTGAAGTTTGTCCCACACATAAGGCTACGTGTTAAGTTTTCGTGAAAAAACGGGATTTCCTCCTGATTTGATTGAAGTACTGGATGTTATATGCTTTTCAGAAAGATCACACGATTTTGAACCAAACTGCATCATTAGCTCAAAAACTAGCTTAATCCACCTATGTGGTTGATGCCTTCCTCACTTTTTACCAACAATGGGTAATATGAGTGGTTTGGACACATATTTCAGCTATTTTTTTTTAGGTCCAGAAAAATAAGTACACAGATATAACTTAAGTTGTCATAACTCGAGACAGGGTTGCCAGATTTTCAATTATGTGGACTCGTTGGAAAGGTCTCTTGATAACCTAACCAACGATGGGTCGGATGATGGTTCCGGACATCGTTTACATACATTTAAGTGAGATCCGGCTTCAAAAAAGTACATAAATATCACTTAAGTGGTCATAACTCGAGACAGGGTTGCCAGATCTTCAATTATGTGGACTCGTTGGAAAGGTCTCTCGATTACCTAACCAATGATGGGTCGGATGATGGATCCGGACATCGTTTACATACATTTAAGTGAGATCCGGCTTCAAAAAAGTACATAAATATCACTTAAGTGGTCATAACTCGAGACAGGGTTGCCAGATTTTCAATTATGTGGACTCGTTGGAAAGGTCTCTCGATTACCTAATCAATGATGGGTCGGATGATGGTTCCGGACATCGTTTACATACATTTAAGTAAGATCCGGCTTCAAAAAAGTACATAAATATCCCTTAATTGGTCATAACTCGAGACAGGGTTGCCAGATTTTCAATTATGTGGACTCGTTGGAAAGGTCTCTTGATAACCTAACCAACGATGGGTCGGATGATGGTTCCGGACATCGTTGACATACATTTAAGTGAGATCCGGCTTCAAAAAAGTACATAAATATCACTTAAGTGGTCATAACTCGTGACAGGGTTGCCAGATCTTCAATGTTGTGGATTCGTTGGAAAGGTCTCTCGATTACCTAACCAACGATGGGTCGGATGATGGATCCGGACATCGTTTACATGCATTTAAGTGAGATCCAGCTTCAAAAAAGTACATAAATATCACTTAAGTGGTCATAACTCGAGACAGGGTTGCCAGATCTTCAATGTTGTGGATTCGTTGGAAAGGTCTCTCGATTACCTAACCAACGATGGGTCGGATGATGGTTCCGGACATCGTTTACATACATTTAAGTGAGATCCGGCTTCAAAAAAGTACATAAATATCACTTAAGTGGTCATAACATGAGACAGGGTTGCCAGATCTTCAATTATGTGGACTCGTTGGAAAGGTCTCTCGATTACCTAACCAACGATGGGTCGGATGATGGTTCCGGACATCGTTTACATACATTTAAGTGAGATCCGGCTTCAAAAAAGTACATAAATATCACTTAAGTGGTCATAACTCGTGACAGGGTTGCCAGATCTTCAATTATGTGGACTCGTTGGAAAGGTCTCTCGATTACCTAACCAACGATGGGTCGGATGATGGTTCCGGACATCGTTTACATACATTTAAGTGAGATCCGGCTTCAAAAAAGTACATAAATATCACTTAAGTGGTCATAACTCGAGACAGGGTTGCCAGATCTTCAATGTTGTGGACTCGTTAGAAAGGTCTTTCGATTATCTAACCAACGATGAGTCGGATGATGGATCCGGACATCGTTTACATGCATTTAAGTGAGATTCGGCTTCAAAAAAATACATAAATATCACTTAAGTGGTCATAACTCGAGACAGGGTTGCCAGATCTTCGATGTTGAGGACTCGTTGGAAAGGTCTCTTGATTACCTAACCAACGATGGGTTGGATGATGGTTCCGGACATCGTTTACATGCATATAATTGAGATCCGGATATATGTGAAAACACATTTTTATACATAACTTTTGAACTACTTATCGAAACTTCAAACAATTCAATAGCGATGTATGGGACCCTAAACCAAGTCGAATGCAACTGGTTCGATCAAAATCGGTTCATCCAGTGCTGAGAAAACTTGGCAAGATTTTTGAACACATACATACATACACACACACACACACACATACACACACACAGACATTTGTTCAGTTTTCGATTCTGAGTCGATATGTATATATGAAGGTGGGTCTTCGAGCTTTTAATAAAAAGTTCATTTTTAGAGCAGGATTATAGCCTTACCTCAGTGAGGAAGGCAAAACGATGAAAATGCATATGGGACATTTATGCGATCATGGGCAGTTTATAATTTTGAACAAAAAATCAAGACAATGTTGGTAGTCATCACCTTAACATGCAAAGATGAGTCACGCGTTGCGCGGCATGACTTTTATAATAGTTTCTATCGGTTATAGTAACCCTTCAACGATTAAGCGACGAACCCCTGCCCCAAAATTCTACGCCACTGTCCGCCGGATGGTTGTGCAACGTAATGAGTTTTGATTCACCAAGATGATTGAGGCATAATTCACCTATGAATACCTCAAAACCACAATGCATCAAAAATATGTTTTCTTCTCCGATAGATAAGCCCCGGCGACGACGAATAGATTCGTCGATCGAACCTCAACAATGGCCCTCCTCACCGTACTCGCAATGTACTCCCCGTCGAGTACAAAGTGGCTTGTCGAAACTCGGTGCACAGAATAAAAAAAACCCTCGTGCAAGTGATGCTGAGAGACCCCTGGGACACCTCGGAGGACGCCGCCGCAGGGTGTCATGTAACAAATCAATAAGTTCGTCTCTTCGGCGCGATCGACACAAACCAAATCCCCCCGGGTCGCATCATCACCTCTTTGGCAATAGCGTCTCCGCCGTGTCTACAATAACATGTACCCAAAAAGCAGTGCAATTTCACTCTCACGGCGAGTGGTGGTGTTGGTTGGGCAAACCTCGCCCTATTTTAGAGTAAAGAGTGAGAGATGTGCTGATAGATCGGAACGTCAATGAGTCAACGTATTTAGTCCATTTTTGGTTTGGACACAAAACGACTATTGCTAATCGATAAGTAACTAAGTTTCAGAGATACTGAGAAAATTGACTGACTCAAAAAATATAAAAAAATAAATAGAGAAAAACTTAACAGGGAATTTATCTAAAATTTGAGCGTTTGATGCGGTATGTCTACGCAACCAACCTTCCCGGTAGATTCTGAGAAAAACGAAACGTTTTTTGAGTTCTTTCAACGGTTAACACAACATAGTAGAGATTGCCGCTTTATTTTTTGTTATTTTAGCATTTATATCAATAAGTTTTCTTCAAAGAAAAAATGTGAACATTTTTCTCAGTGTTCCGCATCACCTCTTACCAGGATTATGCAAGCCGATCAACTTAAAGGGTTAATGGCTGTGGACAGTCGTATCGGATCTAATGCGAAAAGTGTTCAAAGTTGCTCAAATTTGAACCAGTTGCATTGCAGAACTGCCTCATTGTCCATCACACAATCACGTGGCCTGATCAACGCGCCGCGCTACAATGATCAAATTAAGCCATAACCTTAAGTCCGAAACCCGTCAAACGCTGCGCTGTGTTGCACAACATCGAAAGCATCACCACTGCGCCGGGTCAGGATGCCCCACGACTAAATTAAACGGTCAAACTATGTTGCAACATTGGCCCAGCGCAGAAGACGTCCCCGTCGACTTCTCCAAAACTAATTGCAATCCACCCCAAACAAGGCATAAATTGTATACAATTTTGTCGTCGTGCTTTCTTCCATCACTCACCCCAAGGAGACTTTTCCTGTGCTTCCAAAAGTGCAAACCCAACTGAGTCGAAACCACAGACACAGAGAGAGAGATAGAGAGAAAAGCCCCCATTTAACGGCCAACTTATGTTAATCATCATAATTTATTTGATTATTGTTTGGAGGCCTCCTTAAGCCAATCACCCCGAACAAACCAAAGCAGCAGCAGCAGCTTCTCTTCCCTCAGCCTGCTCCTTTTCGCCATTTAAGGGTCGTACATAATAACACTTCCCCTTAAGCCTACCAGCCAACCAACTTTAAGTTAAGTTCGCAGAGGAGTCGAAAGTCAACCGTCGCGATTTGAAATATACGGACTGACATTTGGAACCTACTTGCTGGTGCTGCTGCTGCTGGCGAGGGACGACTTCTGGGTTTGAACTTTTCGGGTGATCTGTACGAAATTCCACACAGCGCGGAGAGTCGAGCAGGAGAAGATACTTTTTTCTGTGAGGTGTCCCAGGTATTGAGGGTGAACTGAACTCAGTGAGATTAGGTTTGACGAAAATAAAAGTTTAGTTAGAAATGTTCACAACTTCAAATGGAACACCACCATTCGAGTAGTTTAAGCTTTTTTCTGCAATGTATTTCTTAAAGTTTATTGGACCAATTGTTGATCAAACTTTCGTTCTTTTAAAAGATTGCTAAACATTTTGCTTGAACCTGTAAATTATCTTTTAAAAATCAATTGCATTGAAATTTTCAGATGAACTAATATAAAACTTTTTATATTCAACTACATTTTATTTTGTTTAAAATAGCCTAGGGAAAATTTTAAAAGAAAATTAAAATGACAATAAACCAAATTTCAAGGCGTGACTTAATATTTTTAAATACCGTTAAAAAATTCTAAATTTATCTAATATTTAAAATATTCATAAACGATTCAAAACCAACTAAAACGCCGGAAAACTAATGTTCAATTGTATATAGTTGATTCCACTTTTTTTCATGAAAAGTTTTAAGTTAAAAATTTCCATTCAAAAGTTTGGGAGCGGCCGTGGCTGACTGGTTACGGTGTTCGCTTGGTAAGTGAATGGTTCTGGATTCGATGCCCATCTGCTCCCAACGAGAAAGTTAAGAACACATAAATTTGAAATGATGAATATGAACGAAAAATCAAAGTCGCTCGAGGCGGGGTTCGATCCCCCGTCCTTTGGATTGGTAAGCAAAAATGCTAACCACTAGGCCATGACGACTTGGTGAGCGTAGACTGGAAATAGGAATACTGTTACAGAGAGCGAGTTGTGGCGCTATAACCACGGCAAATAGTGTCCAGGGCATTCGTGGAAATACAATGTCCCATCCCAGAGGGTCCCGGAGTACCAAACCTTCTTAGCATGGTGCTCCCAACGAATACAACCAAAATCTCGGAGCGTATGGTCGTGTGTCCCCACGCTTCTTCCTCTCCTGTCGATTCAGAATTGTGTTGTTGTTCGAACACTCAGTGCTCAAACTCAACCCAATTACGAGTCATCTCTGAGATACGGCTTTACGCAGTAGGCCTGGCCGCTTTAACGCTTGTGATGTTTCAATGCATTCCGATGCAATGGCGCACTACAAATGTTAATAAATGACAAGAAGAGTGCTAGGCGTCATCTAACCTAAGGCAATCTCCAGGATCCCTTCGAAAGATTGGCTGCGCTAGGGTCTGATTAGATTAGATTAGATTAGAAAAATTTCCATTCAAAAGTTCAAGTTAAAACATGTTCATTTTTAATATTTAAACTATTTGTTTTTTGACAAATTTTCAAAAGAATTAGACCGTTGCCATTTAAAAAAATTAAGTTAATGAATATTTTTTTCAGAAAGTATTAAAGTATTAAAGTGTAAAAAGTAAAAGTTTGTCTCTTTTAAATTGGTGTTTATTTTTTAATTTGGAACGATTTCAAGATTTCATTTTTTCGATTTTTATGGAAGATTGACCAGTCGGTCTGGTAATTTTGACATGTTGCATTTAAAACGTCATGATTTCAATAAAGTAGCCTACTACCAGTGTTCAATTAGTTAAACAATCATTTTCGACCTACTGTGACTGATTTTTCAAAATAAATGCATAAGAAGCTTTTTAAAGGCAAAAAGATGTTTTTAAATTTTTAACTTAGGCCATTCAAAAGTTTTTGTCCCTTCAGAGTAAAATAATTATCGACTAAAATTTCAATTTTCATTTCAAGAAAACTTGTGAACTATTCATATTAAATAGTATAACGCTTTTTGAAAATATTTCAACAAATTTAGAATTTAAGGAGGAGAAAAATATACCCAAATAACCATCCAGCACTAAAACAAATCACTGTTCAGAACTAAAAGTGCTTTTACAGCTGCAAGCTAATGCTAAAAAAAAAATTTTGTAAAATTTGTAAAATTTGTAAAGTTTGTAAAATTTGTAAAGTTTGTAAAATTTGTAAAATTTGTAAAGTTTGTAAAATTTGTAAAATTTGTAAAATTTGTAAAGTTTGTAAAATTTGTAAAATTTGTAAAATTTGTAAAATTTGTAAAATTTGTAAAATTTGTAAAATTTGTAAAATTTGTAAAATTTGTAAAATTTGTAAAATTTGTAAAATTTGTAAAATTTGTAAAATTTGTAAAATTTGTAAAATTTGTAAAATTTGTAAAATTTGTAAAATTTGTAAAATTTGTAAAATTTGTAAAATTTGTAAAATTTGTAAAATTTGTAAAATTTGTAAAATTTGTAAAATTTGTAAAATTTGTAAAATTTGTAAAATTTGTAAAATTTTTAAAATTTGTAAAATTTTTAAAATTTGTAAAATTTTTAAAATTTGTAAAATTTTTAAAATTTGTAAAATTTTTAAAATTTGTAAAATTTTTAAAATTTGTAAAATTTTTAAAATCTGTAAAATTTTTAAAATTTGTAAATTTTTTAAAATTTGTAAAATTTTTAAAAATTTTAAAATTTATAAAATTTGTAAAATTTGTAAAATTTTTAAAATTTGTAAAATTTTTAAAATTTGTAAAATTTGTAAAATTTGTAAAATTTGTAAAATTTGTAAAATTTGTAAAATTTATCAAATTTGTAAAATTTGTAAAATTTGTAAAATTTGTAAAATTTGAAAAATTTGTAAAATTAGTAAAATTTGTAAAATTTGTAAAATTTGTAAAATTTGTAAAAATTGTAAAAATTGTAAAAATTGTAAAAATTGTAAAAATTGTAAAAATTGTAAAAATTGTAAAAATTGTAAAAATTGTAAAAATTGTAAAAATTGTAAAAATTGTAAAAATTGTAAAAATTGTAAAATTTGTAAAATTTGTAAAATTTGTAAAATTTGTAAAGTATGTAAAATTTGCAAAATTTGTAAAATTTGTAAAATTTGTAAAATTTGTAAAATTTGTAAAATTTGTAAAATTTGTGAAATTTGTAAAATTTGTAAAATTTGTAAAATTTGTAAAATTTGTAAAATTTGTAAAATTTGTAAAATTTGTAAAATTTGTAAAATTTGTAAAATTTGTAAAATTTGTAAAATTTGTAAAATTTGTAAAATTTGTAAAATTTGTAAAATTTGTAAAATTTGTAAAATTTGTAAAATGTGGATAATTTGTAAAATGTGGATAATTTGTAAAATGTGGATAATTTGTAAAATTTGTAAAATTTGTAAAATTTGTAAAATTTGTAAAATTTGTAAAATTTGTAAAATTTGTAAAATTTGTGAAATTTGTAAAATTTGTAAAATTTGTAAAATTTGTAAAATTTGTAAAATTTGTAAAATTTGAAAAATTTGAAAAATTTGTAAAATGTGGATAATTTGTAAAATTTGTAAAATTTGTAAAATTTGTAAAATTTGTAAAATTTGTAAAATTTGTAAAATTTGTAAAATTTGTAAAATTTGTAAAATTTGTAAAATTTGTAAAATTTGTAAAATTTGTAAAATTTGTAAAATTTGTAAAATTTGTAAAATTTGTAAAATTTGTAAAATTTGTAAAATTTGTAAAATTTGTAAAATTTGTAAAATTTGTAAAATTTGTAAAATTTGTAAACTTTGTAAAATTTGTAAACTTTGTAAAATTTGTAAACTTTGTTAAATTTGTAAACTTTGTAAAATTTGTAAACTTTGTAAAATTTGTAAACTTTGTAAACTTTGTAAAATTTGTAAAATTTGTAAAATTTGTTAAATTTGTAAAATTTGTAAAATTTGTAAAATTTTTTAAATTTGTAAAATTTGTAAAATTTGTAAAATTTATAAAGTTTGTAAAATTTATAAAATTTGTAAAATTTGTAAAATTTGTAAAATTTGTAAAATTTGTAAAATTGAGTCCGATTTGCGATGCCTTTCTGTCGGGTCGCGTTTGTGCAACAACAAAACCTTTTCATACCATCTCAGCTCGATAAACATCGTAACTCGTCGTTCGCTTCGTTAATCAGTGCCCTACTAAACAACAATCATTAAAAACTCGTAAAAACATCTCAATCTAAAAGTTAAACTGTTTAATCCTTCATTCGTTAATTACAAATGATTTTGGTTCTTTCCACAGCCGGCTGTCTAAGATCAAACCATTTCATTTAAAATTTAATAACAGATAAACGGGAAATGTCTCATCCACAGCATCCGATTGCTTGCCTTGAGAATAATATATAATACCTTTCAACAAAAACAAACAATATGATTTTGGGTCACATCATCATCTATCCTACCTATCCTACCCTATCCTACTAACAAATTTTCAGGTTCTTGGCGCTTGTGGGGTGTAATCACAGGGTAAACCAGCTGCCCTAGTAGCATCCTGCGCTAACTAACATTCCCGTCCCTTAAAATCGAGATCTACAAACTGACATGGCGGGCGCCGTTGGTGGCCAATGACTGTTACCTGTTCGCAACTGATCTAGTTTTGGGAATCATGGTGTTTTATCTTTTCGGCGCATTCATACATGCTGTTGATAAGGGAAAACCACTAGATCGTCGAAGCCTATGATCAGTAGTGCTGAAAGGATATAACGGTTCCGTTCCGCAACGGAGGGGCAACCATGGGTGGTCTCTCATGCTCTTGCTCATGCTGATGCTCATTATTTTGTATTATTTTCTTCAATAAGTTATCATTATCATAATTTTGTTTTTTTTAGACAATTTTAAATAACCCTATTTATCTTTTTAAGTAAGAATTTTTCGTTTCTTAAAACATTTTTTCAATCAAGCTTGAGCCCATGTTCCCACCCCCTGCAAGCCACAATTTCCCAGCCTCATCGAAAGGGGGTGTTAAATTGGTGCTCAAACCATTTTCGAGCATTTTTTGTCCAAAATAACACCATTCACCGCCCCCGGAGAGGTGTGAAAAGTATCAATTGGTCGAGGGTGCCCTTTTCCCCCCTACCCGGATTCAAGAGTCATCTCGGAGGTCAGCAGCATCTCGTTTAAGAAAAAAAAACCCCTAACGAGAGTCATCATTTTCAATCATGGTCAACGACGCCCTCAAAATGAGGGGGCGTCAAAAGGCCTCTCCATCCAAATTAAAAAGAGATCTTCGAAAATTGCCTTCCGAAATAAAAAGTGAGCGGCCACATTGTTAACCTTTTCCTCGATGCGTTCACGATTTTATTTTTCGAGGGGATTTCGGATGGTTCGGATATCGATTATAGACCCGCCAAAAATTGCCGGCTAGTTTGGCAATAAAGTTCGCGCGACCCAACCCAACCCAAATCGCGGAGATCTTCAAAAGAATGCCGGCGAACCTTTTGGCAAAACAAACTTTAATCAGCCCACTTCAAACTGAATATTTCACCTTTTGTTTTTCTTTTTTACGAGCCGCCCAAAATGCGGGGGGAAAAGATTGATCAGACTTGGGGCGGCCGCGCCACCGCCCTTCCACGTGCATCGCACGTAACTTGAGCCACTTTTTTTTGCGCAATGTGAGAAACCGCGTCACGAAATGAATCAATTTTGGGGGGTTTAATGTCTCTGTCTTGGCTTGGCTCGGCCGGAAATGTGTGAAATTTTGGATGCTTTCTCACGCGATAACCCAGATTTCTTTAGAGGGAGGTCCCCCCGAGAGTCAGTTACGACGATGGCGAATGTTTTGATGAATGGCTTAGAGTGGCTCGGAGCAATTAGAGGGTCATAAAAAGGGATAGCTCGCAGTCGTCGGCAGTGAGCAGTTACAGCAGCTCTCGGGGAGTTACGTCGTTTAGTTGGTAGATAGAGCACTACACTTTTTTAGAGTGTATTATCATGTTATGAATAATTTGACCGTTAAATTTACGTTAATGTTGCGGAAAAGGTTTGCTGCTAGTCGGTGTTTACAAACAGTTTTGAATGTAAATTTGAAAAGGTGCTAAAATGATTTGTGACTTCAAATATGAAAAAAAAAAACCGATTTAACATCACCTAAGGTGAAATAGAGCCTTTCTTACACAATGATAAAACTCCGACAAATATATTGGTGCAATTATTTTTTCAGAAAAATAATGATACCCCCCTCCCCCCACCTTTTAAGCGCAACATTAATTATTTTGTCAAAATTTTCCCATAGTTTTAGATGAATTTGATAAAACACTTTAATACCAAAATAATACCAAAATGTGCCATCCTGACTAAGAAAATTTTCCACAATTTCAAGACATTTCTTTAGGGGGTATATCAAAAATGTTTAAAATCAAGTTTTAAATTTCCAGTTTTCAATAAAGGCATTCGTTTCGAGACATCATTTTTTCAAATAATTATTTTGTCAAAATTGGACAACATTTTCCCATAGTTTCAGAGGAATTTGATAAAACACTGTAATACCAAAAGAATACCAAAATGTGGTGTTCGACCATTTACAAATTCTGCAATTTTGCAATATCAAAACAATACCTTAAATTGGTATGATACCACATTTTGCTCTTGCATAGTCCTTAAGACAAATTTTAAAGGGTCCAGGAATACCAAAATTTGGTATTGATACCAGAGAAAGGTATTATTACGCATTTCCCTTGTTATTTAGCCATGCTCGGGATATGAGGAAAAAATAAAGGGTACTCAGTCTTTAATAATAGTCTATGATTAACTTTAAAAAATATGTATCGATATTGCACTTTGTCGATTTATTATCAGAAGCCAGAAAGAACACTTTCACGCGCAGCGTAAAACGCACAAGCGTGAATGAGCTGACACAAATTTTTAAGAGCGGATACAGACATCGCACAAGTATTTCAGAAAAAGAGCTTTCAAAAATCAGGCTGTGAGTTCCGGGTTTCGGGCCAGAATTCAACCGAAAGAGCGCATCAAAACCTTCAAATTAGTAATAGGATTTTTTTCTGGGACGATTCCCTGCCGTGCACGATTTTTTTAAGATTTCTGAAAAAAGCGTTTGTCCAAAAGCAAACCTTACACCTTTATTTTGTAACAAAGGCAAAAAAGAATTTTGTCCCAAAACGTATTTTAATGTTCTTAATATTAAGAATTTAGAATCAGGTTGAGCTTTTCCTGCTAAGGAAATCTGGAAAAAATATGAAATTTCTAAGCTTTTTCTACTGTTTCAACATGTTTAAAGCGTCGTTGGTGGCAGAACATCATTTCTAGATCATCGCTGAATCATACCCATTACTCATCCATTTTCGTGCAGAACAGTTCAAGGAAATTCGCACAAGCGGCGTTGTTGAAACAACAATAAAGAAGCAGCTTCTGGTTTCAAAAGCTTCATTGAGCTCAAGGAATGCATCCCCCTTCAAAACGAGATGATATCACACACACGAGTTTTTGATCCAATCAAAGCACCATCCGGTTCTCCCCATTCATGCCCAACATAAACACTAAACTCACCCGGTTGCGCGCTGCTTTGTGGGTCGTCCATTGTTCCCTCACCGCGCCATAAATAAATATTTACATACACGATACTTCACGCAAAAGTCTTTTTGGGGTCCCTTCCCACGGCTTGCGTAACCTTCTGCTGCTCAGCAATTTTAATTCAATTAATTTTTATAACCATCACCATCGCCACATCTTCGAGGGGGTAGGTTCTTGTCAAGATGGCCCATTCTGAGGGGCCACGCTGGTCCGGTTTGGTTGGACAACGCCACCCTAGGGGGTGGGGAGGGTCAGTAGCCGGCATCCATGTCATCTCATCGTTGGTGTACGACCCTCTTGAATCATTAATCTCTCATCGGCGAGCATCAACGGCATTAATGCTGAGTTGAATGTGTGTCCAAGTGGAGAACCCTCCCTCGCGGAAAACTCTTCAAATTGTATACGTTTTGCCGTTCTTTTTTGACACCAAATTATCGGTATAATTTTTAACAAATCAAACATTTAATCATTTTCCCAATAAAAGTTAAAGGTTCGTCGCTTGCGCTCCCTCAGAACACGCGTTCAAGTCTTTTGTTTACACTGGCCTGCTACGAAACGTTCGCTCATGCCGAACAAACGCGCGCGGCTTGTTTTGTGCAAATGAGTGTTTGCACTTTTTGTTCTACTGTTTTGTCTTTTTCAGCTAAAATTGATGCTTGTTGCACCTTTTATGTTTCGACCCCAAGCCCAGCATTCAGTAGTGAGGTATTTTTATTTATTTTTTGCTTGCCGAGCCACCAACCCGGGCTTGGCGTGTGAAGAAAATCTGCATAAATTTCCATACAATCCGGCCTCCTCTCTTGCAGGCACGGAACCTTATGATTAATGTGATGAAATTGTGGCGTGCAATTAACTCGGGGAGGAGAGCCTCGGAATATGTTTATTAAGAAAAAAAATGGAACTTGACTCCGGCGTTGAAATATGAACCGTCTGCTAAAATTTATTAAATTTTCAGCAAATTTCAACTTGAAATAAAACAGATGACTCGTCCACTTTGTTTAATCGCTCTGAGTAATGATTCCAGCAGATCAAAACAGATCCAAGTGGCATCCCAGCTGCGCAGGAGCCTGCTTCGATTACTTAATCCCAACCCAACGCAGGAGGTGATCGCAGAACATGGCAAGTGAGAGGGCTCTCGACATTCCAGTCTCCAGGCACGGCAAATTTCACGTTTTATCGGTAATAAATTTTCCCATAAAAGAGAGGAGGAGGTGCGATGAGCAAGCGCAAACCAGCATTTTTTTTTGCTGTTTTGGGGTTATGTGCAGTATGCGCTTTTTCGAAACATTTATTGAGCAGACGAATAGGCCTTGCTCCGAGGCACGATAGCAGAAGATGGTCTCGTGATTGCGATTGAGGGTTAGAGGCAAACCAGTTTTTTTGTTTATTTAGGTTAAAGCGAGGTTATTGCTTCACCCAAAGAAAATGTACAAGTCATCGAGAACCATGCAGTCATCTTCAGGCTATCGGTGTGAGTTATGACACTTTTGTAATCGATTTATTGGTGAAGTGCGTACTTAATCATGATGATGAAATTTGATACGATACCGGTAAACTTTGGCGAGAAAGAAGATTAGGACTTTTTAGAAACAAATTCCCGATTATTTTCACCACGGAAGCTTGATTTTTTTTTGAAGCTTTTGTTTTTTAGTAAATTTGGAAGGTCTTATTTTGGAAGGATGAATATTACCTCTTTTGTAATGTGATTTTACCTCAATTTAGACAGAAAAAGTACACTTTTTTAACATAGAAAATGTACCCCTTCCAAGATTTAATATTACCATGATTTTTTTTAACTGTATACCTTAGATATAAAATTCATGAAAAATTTCAATCTCTGGGAAAATCGAAAATACTGTCAAAAAACTTTCTATAATTTATTTTAAAATCAAAAACGATTTAACATTTTTTTAAAAATAAGGTCAATTACACTTATTTTCGAAAAAAAAACTTTTTTTTGTAATTCAAAAATACTTCATGAAGTATAAATACTATGAAAAGCTGAAAAAAAAACTAACATGTTTTGGAATTGTTGATCACACTTCACTTTGCCTCTTAAATTTTTTATGTTGTGAACTATTAGTTTTTTTCAGTTTATAAGCTCTCATTTTTTAACTCACGATGTGTTGGAAATCGTCAATGTTAAAAATTGAAATATTGTAAAACTTTTCTCTTTTAATCACTAAAAATAATTTCTACATTTTGAAATCGGGGAAAGGGTTTGTTTCATCCAGATAAAAATATAATTTATTTATAATTTACAGGCTCATTTTTTTGCAAAATTCTGTTACGTATGAATAAATTGTTATGAATGATAATAATAAGTGTAAAACTACGAATAACTTAATCTTCAGTATATGGTTTTGATTAATATCAACTGTGATTTAATTTATTTTTGATTTATTTTATCAATGCAGTAATGTTCATTATTTTAAATGAAATACACACAAAAAAAAATCATGGTAATATTACATCTGGGAATTGGTTCATTTTTATGTCAGAAAAAATGTGTAATATTACCTCTGAAAATGTGTAATTTTACCACTTTTCTGTTGTAATGTAACTTTTTCAGTCTAAATTGAGGTAAAATTACATCATAAAAGAGGTAATATTCAACCTTCCCAAATTACACCTTCAAAATTTACACAATTTTTTGCTGTGTACCGTTAAAGGCAAACCTCTAAGAAATTGGACGAGTTTTCCGGTAAAAATATTTACGAGACTCAAAAATCAAGTCGGTTCTATAGAAATGGCCAAAATTCATAAAAAAATGGTCAAAATTCCTGTTTTATCAACTTTTTTTTTCAAAACCGCCTTATCTTTACAAGGATAGGACTTAGGAAAATGGTCAGTATGGAGACTTTTATGTAACATTATTTGGAGAATCGATTCTCGACATCAGCATTTGAACATGCTGACGTTTAGATCACTTAAAAAACAGTTTTAGTAAATGATTTTAATATTTTTTAGGAGGGACATGCACCCTGCATTTTTTGTAAGGCTTTTTGCAATATCTTGCACGCCACAAAAAAGTCATTCACAAAAAATTTGAACGAAAATAAATCATGACTTCACTTGAAAATTTCACCTTACAACTTAAAAATGCAAAAATCTCATAGAAGTGGCGTGTTTTTTCTTTCAGTGTATTTTTTTAAAGAAAGCCCGTCCAATTTCCTACAAGGTTGTCTTTGACCACTTTTTGATACGATGCAATGGCTTCGGGTTACAACAATTTTTAAATTATTATATGCAAAACCAATTTAAATAAAAAAATATCTGAAAGCCATCTTGTTTTGGGCTGGACTTACTCGTATATAGAATTTTGTGATAAAAGTTTAATACATTGGGCAGGACATTTATTTTCTTAACAAGGCTAATGACATCTTCATTTCAAAGGAAAGATGTGTCACATGGTAGATTCGGAACAACGAGTGGCGAGAAGTACCTACTTAAATAAACGTGTTCTCAAAAATATGGCATTGTATTTTGTTTAATAACCTATTTCCGTCAACTCTTGAGATTTTTCCTCATCAGATAAGCAAATTATACTGAGTCGTAATTTTGCACCCAATTTTCAGCGAAACCATAAACTAAATAATACTCATTTGCAACATTATTCTTTGAACCATGACTATGCTATTAACGTGAGAACACACACACATCTCCCAGCTCGACCAAGCTGTCAGAGATGATACCTTCAAGATTTACGACATCCTGTTTTGCCAAATTACCTCGCCAAAACTAATTAATTGCCACCGTGCCAGCCACATTCGGTGGCTTCCGTGCAAGACAGCAAAAAATAAAATTCCGCTGAAAACCCATCGCCTATAAAAATAGAACTTGTTTGAATGACGATCGTGGTGGTGGTGTTGAAGAGTCCTTGACACAGGATGATAGCTGTGCCATTGTTTGCGGGGTGCCTCAATTGGAGGAAAATCACATCTTATTAAGGTTTCCTCATTAAAAAAAATCTAGCTCGTCATCCTTCATCTTCAACTATTGAAGAAGAACCCAGTGGTGTACATATGACACCAAGTCCAAACTCCTCGCGCTTGGCGCGCAAAGTAGCATGACGGAAAATTGACACTTATCTTCCGCCACTTAGCGACTTAACGACCCTTTTGCGAGAGACACAGAGACCTCCTCCAGCGACTGATATGCATCGATCCACCACCGTCTGGTATTGGGGGTGCCAATAATGACAGCAAAGAAGACGCTCCAAACAGCGCTTTGCTTGAGCCGGGAAATTAAAGTTCAATGAAGAAGATGATCCCCCTCGACGACGACGACGACGACGGCGACGCAAATGTCATGAGAACCTTTGGTGATGGAGGATTCTTGCTACGGTGGAGTGAACAGTAAAAAAAATAAACAGAGATTTTAATTAATTGTTTACTCATTTATATTATTATATACTCATTAAATCTAACTGGTAGCCCTCAAGTTATCTTGTGAACTTGTATTTGGGGCCATCAATAAACCACAAAAAATCCTTTTTCTGAAATTGTTCAAGGTTTTTCTCTGATCGATTTTGTATCGTAAAAAATATCCTTTTTTGATTTCTTTGCATGAATGCGAAATCTATAGTTGTTTTTTAAAAGGTCCTTTAAACTTTTGTGTTCCACATGTTTATAGGACCTTTTCAAAAACAAAAAAAAACATTACTTAATCCACCTTTAGGTGGTTGGCGCCATATATATACTTATAGTTAATTCATCTTAAATCTTCCAATGTTCTATCTAACTTACATCAGCGATTCTCAACCTTCTTCTAGGCTGGTACCCCCTGCCATGTAAATCAAGTAGGCTCGGTACCCCCGTTGAGAATCGCTGACTTACATCACTGCTCATAACATTTGATAAAGTTTCTAGATCTTCAATTTCTCAACTCATCAGAATGGTTTTTGATTGCTCATTCAACGATGAGTCACATGATAGCTTCGAACAACGTTTTCATCTAAATATCTGAGATCCAGCCTCAAAAAAAAATGTATACAAAACACTTAACTGCCCACCATTCAAAAAACGGCTAATAGGGTAGAGGACCCAGTTTTTGCCCTGCTCCAGTTTTCGCCCATCGACTGGATTTAATCTGTATTTAGCAAACTTATACCATTTTTGGTTGAATTTATTATGCAGGTTAACATATTCATTAATTCCTAGTACTAATTCGTCAGCTGTGTGCTATCTTGTGACATAGACCATTTTGGTCGAAAATGTGTTCATGATGACGTTTTGCTATAGGGGGACAGGGGGTAATATGCACCCCCTAAGGGAAAACTGTGATTTCTCAACCATAACAGCATTTCGGTAAAATAATTTTGTTAGATGTTCATAAATAACTATTATTCAACGTCATCCAAGTGAAAAAAGTCATTAAAAACCTCAAAATTGTTTAAAAATAACAGATTTCTAAAAATATTTTTGATTACTTTCAAACAACCACGCGGGGCAATATGCACCGCAACAACGGGGTAAAATGCACCGCAACAATGGGGCAAAATGCACCGGGTAAAAGCAGTTTGCACTAGTCACCACTAGATGACACCGCTGTTTTTACAAAGGAGTTTCACTGCCCCTGATCGAATAAATGTCCCATATGCATTTTTATCGTTTTTGAGTTATTGATGCAGTTTGGTTCAAAATTGTGTGCCCTTTCAGAAAAGCCTATAACATCCAGTACTTTGTTATAGTTATAGTTTTTTTTTTCCGTTAACACGTAGCCTTATGTGTGGGGCAAACTTCAAATGGGTTTTTCTCAGCTTGCTGTTTTTGCATATGGGACATTTATGCGAACATGGGCAGTTCACAGCAGTGCATTTTGACCCGACCACGCTTTTTGCAGAAAATTTAATTAAAAATGCATTTTTTGATGTTTTTGGACTCATCTATCTTCAGAATAATGAAGATTATGGCAAAAAATATATACCTCAACACTTAGAATAACTATAAATGCTTTTTATATTGTCCAAAAATTATAATGAAAGTTCAATGAAAATTAGATGAAAACACAACATTTTACAGTTTTGAAAATAACTTAAGCTGTTTTTATACCACGATGCTCAAATTTTTCCAGCATGGTTTAGCAGTGTTAAGCTTCCAATTTCTATGATTTTCCCCCCGGAAAATTCTTCCAAATACCGAGAAAAGCAGGGAGTGCATTTTGCCCCGGGGGTGCATATTACCCCCTCTCCCCCTACTTAACAAACACTACACGATGCTTTAAGCGATAGTATACGCAATTTTGAAATTATTTACCAACAAACTTTAAAAATAGATTTTCTCGAAAAGTACTTAATGGTCGTTGTCACAAGATAGCACACAACTGACGAATTGAAGCTTTCCTGATGAATTTCTATTGTTTATTAAGTTTTTATAAGCTTTTCAAAAAAAAGCCTCACTGCAGCCGCCATATTTTTGCCAATTTAGACTACAGCGGGTAATAATGTTAATGAGGGAAAACAACTCATTTTGTACAAAAATAATGTAAATGAATAATTCATTAGTTCACTGTACGTCTGAATTTCATGAAAATCTAGTGATTTACCTGTTTTAAACGTTTACCAAAGGTTATTTCAATAAAACAAAGTGCGCGAAAAAACATTCGATCCAATGTTCGTCCAGGGCGAAATCTAGTATTGTGTTTTCAAATTTTATCTAGAACCAGTTTTCGTTTGCCATCAAAACTTATCTAATCGCAGCGAAATGTGCTTTAAAATATATTTGGAACATTCTAGATTATTTTTTAAGGTTAAATAATCATTTTAATTACTTTCATTCATATTTGGTATAAACATCAGTTCAAAAATTAACCTAAGCTAAGATATGGGACACCTAGTTCAAATGTACCTAGTAAAAGTTTGCTGGTTCAGAGGAGAAGAAATTAAGCAGAGGATGGAAAAGTAGTTACACATGTGCATAATTATTTTTACTAAGAGGTACTCGAAGTTTTATATTGAGTCAGTTCGGAAACGAATGAACCATAGGGTTAAAGCTCTTCTAACAAAATCAACAACAACATGGAGCTAATTGTAACTATGTACCCTTATCTTGGGTGAATAGGGACACATAAGTTCTATTATTCATATTTTTTTGTGAGAGTGAGAACATGTTTTGGTTTTAGTTAGAATATACAAAGAACCTCAAAATTAGTAGGATATCTGTTATGAAAACTCCTATAGATTTTTTTTGAACTTCAATTTAGTTTACGACAAAAAAATGTGCTCATCAATGAAATTGAGCTTCGGGAACATGTTGTGTACCAATAGGAGACCATATTTGCTTAGCTTTGTGTCATTATTTCATTTGATTTCTTGATTTTTGTCGTGGGCGAAAACTGGTTCCAAGGGTGGGCGAAAATCGGCTTTTCAGAGCACTTTATTAAAACGCAACATTTTACCAAAAATGAACATGTAAATGATAAAAACCTTGTGGAAACTTAAAATCATCGTTCTACAACAAATAGAACCAAAAACCATAAATTGTCATTAAATTCTCATCAAATTTCCTAGATCGCCACTATTAAGTTGGCGATTTCTGGGTCCTCTACCCTATCCACTTTGCGCGAAAACGAGATATTAGCACCAGGTGGTAGAGGATGTTCCAACGTAAACCAAACGGCTTATATGCCACTCTTATGGGAAATTGCCTTGGCGGAGATTTGGTGACAAACACTGAAACGCGTTTTTCTCGGAATACTTGATTTGGCATTACAGCCGAATTTTCAATTATGGGCAGTTAAGTTCTTAAACGTTTGCTAGGGTTGTCAGATCTAAAAAAATGGGAGAACATGAAGATTTAATTATTTTGTGAATATTTTAAAACGTGCTACTCTGATTTCAAAGTGAAATTTGTTAGCTGCAAAAACGACATAGTTTTATATTTTTATCGAAAATTCCAAATTTATCCAAATAATTCCTTGTCAGTTTTTGTTATACCACGGTGTCATATCGGCAAAGTGTACGGATTTTTGCTCAGCAAGAGTTGGTAGCCTTAGTTTTAACTCATAACACAAGCTGGTAAAAATGTATTTGGCAGTGCTGCGATTTTTTTTTAAATCAATTTGTAATTTTACGTGAAAATAAATTATTTTTTACAAAATTTACCCAGATGAAAAATAAAATCTATAGCCACCCTGCTGCAATGTCAAAAATGAATTTTCTCAATTCTTTGCAAAAAATTAGGCATTCAAAATAACGACAAACACTTCAAAGGGAATCAAAACTTGTTCCGATTTGCACAAAAAGAGTTTCTAGAATATTCAGATACCATTTTTGTAAGGAATCTTGTATTAACGAACAAATGATGCAAAATGGTTTATTTGGTCAATACGAAAAATGATAGATGGCCGAAATTTTTGATAATTGTCTGGATAGATTAAGTTAGTTTTAAAATTAACATTTTCCAACCGTCAGTCAGTCTCTCAATTCACCAACAAAATTTTAACTGTGAGCAGCGTCCGCTGCCGGATGGTGGCCATCGGGACTGTCCACCCGTGCACCAGCCGTAATTTTGTATGTGTTGGCACTCGCAAATTTAATTTGATTTTTGCTCACTTGATGATCCACCTCCCTCTCAGCCTCTGAAAGTCAAGGTGGCTAACATTTGCGCACCACCGACCCGGCCATAGATAATAATAAGATGAGTCAAATTGCCAACTCGGAGGGGAGGCGCTAAGATTGGCGATAAATACCACGCTAAATAAGCGTAATTTTTCCGGTTTGACGGGAAGTAAACTTTTGGCATATTAGACATACGTTTTTTTTTCGATCTAAACGCATGTTTGTATATTCCTAATAGGTAGGTAAACATTCGTGATTTTAATTAATTTTGCGGCTATTGTGACAAAAATCCAATCCAACTGTTCACACGAAATTATAACATACAAGCACATTAATGCTTACGAAATATACATGCTTTAAATTCAGAAAACAAAGTGAATTGTTGTTAAATGTTTTATTCAATTAGTCGTTTGCATTGAACGGATTGTTAACACGAAAAGTTAATTTATGTGCACAAGAAACGCTCACAAAAAATGATTCGCGAAATTTATTCATCAAATTCATAACTTGCGCTACCCCAACAAACTCGCTGAAAAGGGCGACCTTTGCTAAATGTGTGATTTTATTAATGTCCAAGTGGCACGAAATTAATCTGCCTTTGCCGTTTTTGAACCAACATTAAACCAGTACAAATTATCTAATGACATCTAGCTAATTTTCGACTTAAAGCTTAACAACATTCATAGTCCACTTTGAGCACCAGTAGCTCAGTATCTCAGAATTGACGGTTCTGGGCAAGGGCATCCCCCGCCAACACTGACAACAATTGGGGCCGGAAATTTTCCGGAGTTGCGTTGCGCCACGTTGGGGGCTCCACGAGTTGATCATAAGAAGTCATTAATTACTCACCACCCCCACCCGCTGATGGGGGGGTGAGGTGAGCAGAACGCGAAGAATTCATTGTTTGCCGCCGCGACGGACAAGAGTCTGCACTAAAGCTTGACTTGGTGGCTCGACACTCCCCCCCCCCCACACACCCTCCCCCACGCAGTCACCGCACGAACAAGTAAGGCACGTAAAGTGGGGCCACTTTAGGGTTATGTAGGGTTTGGTGGGCCAACTGAATAAATTTTGTTTGTTTTAAAGTAATGCAAGTTGAACTGAAATTCAACTATAATATTTTTTAAAGTTTCATCATGCTAATCAAAACTTTGGATAATCGAGGTTTAGGATAATCGAGTAGCGAACCCCACCGACCCCCAAATGGGGGGCGAATGATCAGTTCCACGACATTAGTCAGTCATTAGGCTGCAGAGAGCTGAACCAAGACTGCAAGAGGATATTGTGTTGACGAGTCGTGCGGCATTTCTTCTGTTAAGAGTCGGCAGAACGCCATCACGCTAAAGTGTGGGAAAATTCATCAGCATAAGAAAGATAGAGTGAAAAAAACGTCCACTAATACTACTAAACCAACCATGCATACATAAAAAATCAGTAATCATTGGACCTGGTTGGAGAAGCATTGAAAACAATGGCAAAATATGGTGGTTTGTGGTGGTGGTGCTGCTGCTGCTGGCACAGGTTAAGCAATTGTTTAACTTCAACACACTGCATACTAAAGCCATACTTGGTCTGTTTTGGTGCAATTCACAACTCTGGCGGCATCCGGCGCTCGGGTGTGTGCTTGGTAAAGGGTGAAAAACTGCTGGAATTTCCCGTCGCAAATCAATTATGGTGCGATATGGCAGTTTTAGAACATTCACACCTGGTGCTGATTATATGGCTAAAAAGTTGTAAAATAATTCAAATTCAAAGCCTTTTTTTATATTTTTACAGTTATGCTTAAAATTTTTCATAGTAATAACGAATTTATAAAAATACTGTTTGATGCTTTATCACTTAATCGCGTTATTCATGTAATATTAAAACATTTAAAAAACAATCATCAGTCATAACCTAATTTGTTATTATTTTTAATTGTTGAATTTTACTTTCACTGTGGGAAAATGTTGACAATTGTTATGGTCAGAACGATGGGAAAATTTTGACCAATTTTGTCAAGGACATTATTTCGGCCATGAAATGTGGTTTTTATACTAAAATTTTTTTCAAAGGTGAAAAATTTGAGTGTTGATTTTTAAAATTAGTGATAATACCGTCCTAAAGAAATCAACAATTTTTAGATGTCTTATTTTTGATTGCTGAGCTTTAGTATGACCCTCAAACTACTCTAAAGTGATAAAGAACTTTTTAATCCAAGATGGCGACCAAAATGGCGATGATAAAAAAAGTTTAAAATAGTAGTTTATGCAACAAGTTGCAAAAAGAGGATTTTTTCAGCACGTGTCGTACATTTATACAACGAGGTTCACCGAGTTGGATAAATACGAAGAGTGCTGAAAAAATCAAGTTTTGCAACGAGTTCCATACAACATTTTTTGCAATACAATAAAACACACACTAAGTGAATTTTATGTCAAATTTTCATTTTTTTGTCAATAAATCGCTTAAATCAAAAAAATGTTGAAAAGTGTTACTTTTCGAAACAAGTGCTGAAAAGTTCAACTTTTCAGCACCCATTTGAGTGCTGGAAAGTAGAACTTTTCAGCATTTATTTTGAAAAGTGTTGCTATTCGATTCTGTTATTTATGGTACAGAAAGGTAGGCTATTTCGTCGTTCAAGAATGACAGGAAAAGTAAGTAGTTTCACGACGGAATTGCAAAAATGTATTTTTTAATTCTACATGCAATCAACCATTTAAATTTGACTGAAATGGGGTCGCAGAACTCGAATTTGATGTTTAAAGTAATAAAATTAAAAATATTTTTTTTCGTGATTTGATTATCCGAAGTCCCATACAAATCTTCGGATAGTCGAACTTCGGATACCCGAAATTTAGGAGGCTTCGGATAATCGAGTCTGGACTGTAATAAGAAATCAATATCAAATTCGTTATTTACTAGCGCAGCAAAAAAAACATATCTGCCAAAACCAAATTGAGTTGTTGGGAATATTTTGTATCTCTGTTGTCGGATTTACTTGTAATAATTTTTGATAACAGAATCAGTTATTTTTCGAACAAATCTTTGTTTATTATTTTGTGTCATTAGAACAGCTAAGATTGGTATTTAAAAAACAAGTTCCGAACACTTTTTTGATCTTCTTTGAAAAGAAGTATCGATTTTAAAAAACTATTTTTTTTTGTTTTCGAGGACGGCAGATGGCAATTTTTCAGCTACGAGCCAGCACGGACGACAAATATTTAGAACTGATGACATTTTATTTGAATCAAAAGAAAATCTTTGGATGTTTTTCTAAAGAAAAATTCCGAAGGGAGCATGCTCTCCCCTCTCGCGCACGAAAGATCGGTAAAAGGAATCATCATCCTGATAGAGTTACCTAAGCCCGCTCTCACGCACACTTGCACACCATTTGTTTTGCTGGCGGGTACAAAATTTAACCTCAATCTTTTTCGTGTACGTATACGCAATACATGCGCACGTAGATAACTCTATTGGCGGAACATCTTTTTCACTACTACACTTGCAAGTGTAACGTCACACGTCGAAATATGACCTGTCACATTTTGTAGATGGGCAATGTGTGTAAACAAAGTGAAACAAATGATTTTAAGTAGGGGGCAATCCACAAATCACGTGGACACTTTAAAATCTTTTTTGTATGGAGCGTGGACACTTTTTAGATTTTTTTGTTGCTCCTTGATTTTTCTGGATTTTTCTTAAGGAGACCCTTAATTGCAAATAAAGTTAAAAAAACAATTGCAAATAAAGTAAAAAAAAACTGATCAAAAAATTACTTCTAAAATTTTAATTTTATTAGTTCTCAAATAAATTCAAGCAAAACAAAGTTCATTTTAGACCATTAACGAGGTAACAACTAATAAGCATCATAATTTATTGTCAAAAATCAACAGTACCTCACCCGGCAGCCCATCAAATTTGTCATAAATCCAAAGCACCTCTCAACATGGTAATGTTAAGCCATATGACATATACTCTGCCAGCAAGTCGATACCTTTCCATCGACTTTTCCGCGATAGAGGGCCAACCTCGTGACATAAATAATCCCTAAACTGTGTGACTTGCACTGTCGTCGTTCGATGACATTTTGCCACACTCACAGTTTGCGATTTGGAATTTATGATCTTTACCGTTTTTTTTGTTCCACCCCGCGTTGAGTTGTGTTGTTGATGATCCTCTCCCCGAGAACCTCGAAATCGTTAGCGAAAGATCACCCCCGCGCGCGCTCCAACGGAGATCACAAAAGCCAGAAAATGTCACCCAACTCTGAAGAGTAGCGGCGCAGCAGGCCTGGGGATCACTCGAAGATAAACGCGGTTGACGTAATTGAAGAGGTCTTCTGCCGCGCGGGATGATGTAAACATACGTAGTTGCAGTCCTAGTAACCACGGTAACAACCAATCGCTGGAGGTGACCACTTCTTGGCTGTGCGGCGCCGGTCTTTCACAGACAAGTGGACGAGGATTGAAGTTCATTGTCGAGAAAACGAGCTGTATTGAGTTCTTTAAGAATCTTGTCTTTTTATCTGTGGGTGTTGATACTGGGGCCTAGCAACGACCATGGCTTCAAGCGCTGACCGAAATCAAACATTGCCATCAAACCCAACGACGTGGCTAGCAGGAAAACACGTGTTCTGGCTCTTCTCTCCATCTCGATGAGGGAGGGAGAGGCCAAGTGTGACCGGTTCCATATCGTGATGTACGCGTTAAGCGACGACCCGCGCCCGCCCGTTTTAGTACCATCGCGAAATGGGCAAAGATTATCTGGCCAAGTTATGCTCATCAGCCCGAAGTCAACCAACAGGTAATGCCCCCGACTCGTTGGGGGCAGCTCGGACCAACGAGGGTGTTGAAACTTGCAGACTTCACCAGCATCATCAGCAAACACCGTTGAACACGTTGTTACGTTGAGTAGATGCTGGCAGATTTTGTTAAAAGTAATTGACTGATTCTAGAATTGCAGCTGATCTTAATGATATTAAGAAATATGTATGAACCATCGTATTCTCTACGGTATTAAGCAGTTTTTTCTTTCAGCTAAACCGAAACTATGCCAAATTAGCAGTTTCACTACCGAATACCCGTGGGACCGGAAAAGGTTCGACAGTTTCCACGAATCTCTCAGGGTGTTGTTTACGAGGTGCCAAATAAGCATCGAATAAAGCTGGATTTTTTCCCCTTTCCTTTCCACTGAGTTATGTTTGTAGAGAACCCTACGCTTCAATTTGACAAATTTCCCAACAATCCCCCACACGTGATGTTCAATCGTCAAAAGAAACGCCAACCTTTTTTTTAAATACAATTTTGCGATCCCTTCAACAAGAAAAAAAAACTCGTGGCTCAACTCGAAAAACGAAACGAAACTATTGGCACTACGCCCCCCGGGGCATGGCCTTCCTCTAACGTGGGATTTCTGCTCCAGCGCCTCTGACGAGACAGGAGAAACCGGGACCGACGTTTTACTTCACCATCCGATAGAAGCTCAGTGGATAAGGCGGGAATCGAACCCGCGTCTCATAGCATCATCGAGATCGGCAGCCGAAGCCGCTACCCCTGCGCCACGAGACCCACTGGTGGCGTGGCTCAACTCACTTCTCACTAATTCCGGGGGGCTTGTTAGGCTAAATGACACACCACACGCCGCCGCCAAGCAAAAAAGAGTAAGTCCGATCGAACAACGCAAATCAATAACCAATAAACCTACACGCCTTCCCCACACGACAGCAGCATCAGCCTCCTGGTTGGCGTGGCATGTCTTTTGGCGGTTGTCATCGTGTCTTGGCGCGGGCAATGTCGCTGCAAAAAAAGAAGAGGAAAAAGACACGTGGTGCCTCCCTAACTGTGGTGTGTGTTTTCCTCTCCTTGCATGTTTTGATCACTAATGTCGGTTGAGTTATGCAACATTTGAGTTGAATCTTAGATGATGTATGAAGAAATGTTATTCTTCACAATAATCAGGAAAACCAAACATTTTACATTCAATATCACGAATGTAAAATGTAAAATGTAAAATGTAAAATGTAAAATGTAAAATGTAAAATGTAAAATGTAAAATGTAAAATGTAAAATGTAAAATGTAAATGTAAAATGTAAATGTAAATGTAAAATGTAAATGTAAATGTAAAATGTAAATGTAAAATGTAAAATGTAAAAAATGTAAATAAATGTAATATGTAAATAAAATAAAATGTAAATGTAAAATGTAAATGTAAAATGTAAAATGTAAATGTAAAATGTAAAATGTAAATGTAAAATGTAAATGTAAATGTAAACAAATGTAAATGTAAAAAATAAATGTAAATGAAATGTAAAATGTAAAATAAAATGAAATGTAAATGTAAAAAACAAAATGTAAATAAAATGTAAAATGTAAATGTAAAATGTAAAATGTAAAATGTAAATGTAAATGTAAAATGTAAATGTAAATGTAAATGTAAATAAATAAAATGTAAAATGTAAATGTAAATGTAAATGTAAAATGTAAATGTAAAATGTAAATAAAAAATGTAAAATGTAAAATGTAAATGTAAAATGTAAAATGTAAAATGTAAAATGTAAAATGTAAAATGTAAAATGTAAAATGTAAAATGTAAAATGTAAAATGTAAAATGTAAAATGTAAAATGTAAAATGTAAAATGTAAAATGTAAAATGTAAAATGTAGTCAAAGTTATTCAGTTTTCAAAATTATGTATGCCAACTCTTAAAAAAGTATTTTTGAAAAACTAAGACAATTCTCTATATTTTGCTTTTTGAACTTTGTTGATGTAATCCTTAGTTGCTGGGATATTGCCATGCGAAGATTTAAAAACAGGAAAATGAGATTTTCCCAGCGTTATCCAATAAGCCCTCATTTTGGATCACCAATATCTCGGAAACTGTTGATCCGATTTGCAACTTAAAAAAATGAAACATTCGTGAAATTTTCTGATCTCTTCGAAAAAAAGTTATTTTTTTAATGAAGATTAACATTTTAAAAGGGCCAAACATTCTATGTTAAGCCCTTTTGAAATAATAGTGTCGATTTAAAAAAATGTTTTCTAAAAGATCATAAAATTTCGCAAATGTTTTCAATTTTCCAGTTTTAATTCTTGCATAGCAATATCTCAGCAAGTAGGGATCGTATCAACAAAGTTTAAAAATGCAAAATATAGAGAATTTTCTCAGCTTTTCAAATATATATTTTTTCAAAAGGGCAAACATGGGCACTAATTTACAAAAATTTTATAACTGCTAAAATTTTATAACTATTTTCAAAAAAGTTACCTAAAAATGGCTTTAACTTAAAAACTAACTTAATCCACCTATGTGGTTGATGCCTTCCTCACTTTTTACCAACAATGGGTAATATCCCTAGTAACATTTTAGGTTTTAAGTAGGCCATAAAAGCCTATTTAGGCCGTATGAGGGTTTTCAGAACCATGATAAAACCTGTAAGTTTAAAAATGTTACTAGGGATGAGTGGTTTGGACACATATTTCAGCTATTTTTTTAGGTCCAGAAAAATAAGTACAAAGATATAACTTAAGTTGCCATAACTCGAGACAGGGCTGCCAGATTTTCAATTATATGGACTCGTTGGAAAGGTCTCTTGATTGCCTAACCATGGATCGAATGATGGTTCCGGACATCGTTTACATGCATTTAAGTGAGATCCGGCTTCAAAAAAGTACATAAATATCACTTAAGTGGTCATAACTCGAGACAGGGTTGCCAGATCTTCGGTGTTGTGGACTCGTTGGAAAGGTCTCTTGATTACCTAAGCAACGATGGGTCGGATGATGGATACGGACATCGTTCACATATATTTAAGTAAGATCCGGCTTCAAAAAAGTACATAAATATCACTTAAGTGGTCATAACTCGAGGCAGGGTTGCCAGATCTACGATGTTGTGGAGTCGTTGGAAAGGTCTCTCGATTGTCTAACCAACGATGGGTCGGATGATGGATCAGGGCATCGTTTACATGCATTTAAGTGAGATCCGGCTTCAAAAAAGTACATAAATACCACTTAAGTGGTCATAACTCGAGACAGGGTTGCCAGATCTTCGGTGTTGTGGACTCGTTGGAAAAGTCTCTTGATTACCTAAGCAACGATGGGTCGGTGATGGATCCGGACATCGTTCACATATATTTAAGTAAGATCCGGCTTCAAAAAAGTACATAAATATCACTTAAGTGGTCATAACTCGAGACAGGGTTGCCAAAATTTCAATTATGTGGACTCGTTGGAAAGGTCTCTTGATTACCTAACCAACGATGGGTCGGATGATGGATCCGGACATCGTTCACATATATTTAAGTAAGATCCGGCTTCAAAAAAGTACATAAATATCACTTAAGTGGTCATAACTCGAGACAGGTTTGCCAGATTTTCAATTATATGGACTCGTTGAAAAGGTCTTTTGATTATCTAACCAACGATGGATCGGATGATGGTTCCGGACATCGTTTACATACATTTAAGTGAGATCCGGCTTCAAAAAAGTACATAAATACCACTTAATTGATCATAACTCGAGACAGGGTTGCCAAATCTTCAATGTTGTGGACTCGTTGGAAAGATCTTTCGATTACCTAACTAATGATGGGTCGGATGATGGATCCGGACATCGTTTACATGCATATAAATGAGATCCGGATATATGTCGAAACACATTTTTATACATAACTTTTGAACTAGTTATCGAAACTTCAAACAATTCAATAGCGATGTATGGGACCATAAACCAAGTCGAATGCAACCGGTTTGATCAAAATCGGTTCAGCCAGTGCTGAGAAAACTCAGTGAAAATTTTGGTCACATACATACATACACACACACATACACACACATACACACACACAGACATTTGTTCAGTTTTCGATTCTGAGTCGATATGTTTACATGAAGATGGGTCTTTGAGCTTTTAATAAAAAGTTCATGTTTAGAGCAGGATTATAGCCTTACCTCAGTGAGGAAGGCAAAAAAAGATCGATTTTGAGAGATATGCTCAAATAATGAATAAAAAAGATACAGATCAACTATGTGAGGTTAGGCCCTTTTAAAATTGAGTTGAAAATTTTGATAACATTTTCAGAAAGATTTTTTTTAATTTAATTAAAAATCAAATCAATATTAGAATCGAAATTAGGAAAAAAATAAAGAAATGAAAAATTTAAATTACTGTATTTTTTAACATTTCAATGATAACAGTATTCTAAAATGCATTATAAACCGAACAGTTAACAGCTATTTTCATTTTTAAGGGCCAACATTGGTTGGGGTTGCAACAAAAATATTGAAAAATATTTGAAACGGGCTAAGTAATTGAGACAAATTATAAAAAATGTATTTTTCTTTTTTTACCGATACTGATCAAAGGCTGAGCAATTTTGTCAAATTATTAAGTTTGTTTTTTTTCGCAATACTGATCTGAGATGATTGTAAATTATGCATAATAGTACAATTTTTTTTTACAATTCCGTCGTGAAACATCTTACTTTTCCTGTCATTTTTGAACGAAGAAATAGCCTACTTTTCTGTACCAAAATAACAAAATCGAATAGCAACACTTTTCAAAATAAATGCTGTAAAGTTCTACTTTTCAGCACTGAAATGGATGCTGAACAGTTGAACTTTTCAGCACTTGTTATATCCTATAGGAAAAGTTAAACTTTTCTATTTTTTTTTTGATTTAAACGATTCATTGAATCAATGCATGGACATTTGTCTTATAATTCTGTTCAAAGGGTGTTTTTCGGAATTGCAAAAAACGTTGTATGGAACTCGTTGCAAAACTTGATTTTTTCATCACTTGTCGTATTTATCCAACTCGGTGAACCTCGTTGGATAAATGTACGACCCGTGTTGAAAAAATCCTCTTTTTGCACCTTGTTGCATAAACTACTATTTTTCAAAGGTGTTGAAATTACTCACAAAATTACGCATTCTTGAAAAAAAATATTTTTTTTTGAGGAATTTGACCACGTAACAATTATTTTTAAAATTTCTGATAAATTTGTTGCAAAATTGAAATCTTTAGTATTTGCTGTAATGAGAATTTTTTAAAAAATAAATCTTGAAGACAATTAACAAGTTTCAACAAATTGTTTTTTTATATATTTTAATGTTCAATAATATGGAATCAGCACAGGGTTAACATTAAGAACATAGACGAATCTTTTAAATGACAACCAAATTATCACTTGAAAATTCGCAAAACATGTTTGTGAGAACAACCTACCATTTCCACCAAAAAGCCGCAAATGCGAACATTTCCGACCTTAAGAATTCTAAACTCCCCCTCAGCATCACGCCGCATCGCATGTGTCCCAAATCAACCCTCGCCGTGTGTTCTCCTGGGGTCTCCTCTCCACCACCGGCAAGCCCCAACCCCAACAACAATTCCGCGAAGTCTCACGAAGAAGCTCGCGCGCGCGATCTACGCGAACCAAAACAGCGACGACGGCGGCGGCGGGGGTTCGTCGCTTGCTCAAGTCTCCGGCAAGAGTTAACTCTTCCTTTCATTTTCATCTGGGGGCTCATTCCGACGCTGGCCGTAGCAAAGTGCAGTCGAACTCCGTGGTGTCCGTAACTTAGTCCGTTGAAGTTTAGAATTTCCCCTTTAGCAAAAGGGTTTACAACTTCGTCCGGGGAATTTCGTCGCGTGTGGCGCAACTCCGGTACTCCACAGCCAGGCTTCGGAGATCCAAAGCTGTTTCGTGAGTTTTTAGTTTTTGGGTTCTGTAGTTTGAGAGGAAAATTCTGGAATATTCTCTGGCAAGACTCCGTCGATTACTGCAAAAGGTTCTTGAAGTGGAAACGAACCTTGGAAAAGTGGAAATTTGTGCATTGTTCTTGGCGGGAAAACCTCCCACCCTCGGAAGAAGGGGGTGACGAAGTTGAGTGCAAAACAGAGATATTGCTGAAATCTTTTTGACGGTGGTGCGCTGCTGCAGAGTTAAGTCAAGTGTTTCTGACAGCGAGTTGGGGGGGTTGTCTCGGCTAGAACAATAGCAATTAATCATACTGCTGCTGTGAGAGAGCAGTGCACAAATCACTAACAGTTCAGTGTAAACTGGCAAATTGTTCGAGAATGGTTTTTACAAGTTAGACAAGAAGAAGAAGAAAAAACGTGTAAACCATAATAACACAACAAAAATGCTTGAAATTTTCCCACCCACATGGGTGCCAAGTGCTGAATAATTCATGAATGCTAAAGTGTGAAGAAAATTGGTCAAATTTGTGTGTATGTGATAATTCTGTCAGGTCGGAAGTTTGACAGGCGAGCGAGATCTAGATCTAGCAGCGTGGACGGAAGTTCAGTTTCGACCGGGACGGTGCCAAGAACGGTAGCGTGGTGTGACTCGTGGCCGGGTCACACTGAGAAATGATCGATAAACAAGAACAAGGAAGACTAGTGACACAATTTCTCGGTGTAACTCGGTGAACATAACTTTTCTCATTTCAGGACTTTGAACATCAATTAGTGTAATTTTATGAATTTTGAAAATTTTACGATTCAAGTTCCCCTCACAAAGGGATGGAAGTGATTCGAGAGGAAGAGTGTTGAAATAATTTAAAAGTGACAAAACTCTGACACTGGACTGTGAAGTTGAAATTAAGTGAAATTTTCTAGGATTTAGTGAGTGAATTTTTGTTTTCAAGTCTGGAATTCTTTGGTAGAAATCTCCCACACAATTAGTGGAATATTGGAGTACGCCAAACAGCCACCATGGAAGCGTCTGTGAAACTGTTAGTGTTTGCGGGTAAGTGTCATCAGAAAATTAATCATAAGCACTAAAATGTTCCATTTCTTCTCATAATAAAAGCACAAAATTACATTAAATTTTGAAGTATGTGAAAATGTACAAAAAATACACCAAGCGTAAAAGTTTTTGTATTCCTATAATAATCCCCTAAAATATATATTTTTTAAATATTCCAACTTAAAAACTAAAAATTATTTTTGATAGATTTTCAGATACCGTAATCCGGGGTAACATTACATTTTTATGATTTATAAATAGGGATTAGGAATTACTCTCTAAGTGTCATAATTTAGCCTCCCTCACCTTACTGAGGAAAGGCCATTCGATCCGTCTTGGGTCCCATAAGTCTCTATTTAAATTCAGCAAGTTTTGTAAAGCACTTCAAAATTTATGCTGAAAAAAACATTTTGAGGAATGTCCGGAAGATCGTTAAAAGGGTGGTTTTGTAATGTTATACATTTTTAGAAAGGTATTCAAAAGACATTTCCAACGAGCGCAAAGAAGATCAGATAACCCTATCAAAAGTTATGAGCACTTAAGAGCGAGTCCACGAACAGGGCATACCCCTTTGTATGGGACGTCGTTTGGACCTCACCAATCTGCCTGAATCAGGTTGTTTGCATATAAAACTAGCATCACAAAATATGAGCACTCTAGTCAACGGAAGCAAATCGACACAAAGTTTGAAGGTTCAAAACGCAAAAATCTTAAAGGCTATAACTCAGGAAAATTCATTTAATTTCCAAATTAAAATGCATCTTAGGCTTCAAATGCAACAAAACAGGTAGAACATCCAATTGGTTAATTCTAAAGGAGTTATTGGCTTAGTGAAAAATAGCATATTTTTGTAACTCAAATAAAAGTGTTCCATCCAGACAACTGGACGACTGCAGCTTGTGGAGACATCTGAAACTACCATCTAAGAATGAGACCGCTGTGGGTAAGGCAGTTTAACATATTGAATAGACACTTTTACTTTTAGTGAATTTTTTGGTTGTAAATTTTTGTTCGAGGGACCCCTTAGATCCCATTTTATGGTGATAATTTTATCATATTCGTGTTCCTGAGACAATTTTACAATAGAAACATACATAAAAATGTATATTATCATCCATTTTATCCCTTTAAAAAATGAAAGATAAAAAAATTAAGAAGCTGCTTTTTTTCTGGTGTCATCTAGTATCCTTGGAAACGAACTTGATTTTCAATAAATGTGAATCAAAGTTTTTTTTTTACTTTCATTTTTTAAAGGGTTACAATGGATGATAATATACATTTTTATGTATGTTTCTATTGTAAAATTGTCTCAGGAACACGAATATGATAAAATTATCACCATAAAATGGGATCTAAGAGGTCCCCCGAGCAAAAATTTACAACCAAAAAATTCACTAAAAGTCAAAGTGTCTATTCAATATGTTAAACTGTCTTACCCAAAGCGGTCTCAGTCTCAGATAGTAGTTTCAGATGTCTCCTACAAGCTGCAGGTCGATCCAAGTTGATATCTGGATGGAACACTTTTTTATTTGAGTTTGAAAATTATGCTATTTTTTCACTAAAATGCCAATAACTCCCTTTAGAATTAACCAATTGGGATGCTCTACCCTGCATTTTGTTGCATTTTTGAAGCCCTTTAAGATGCATTTTGAATTTTGAAATTAAATTGAATTTTGCCTGAGTTATAGGCTTTTTAAGATTTTTTTACGTTTT
This sequence comes from Culex quinquefasciatus, assembly GCF_015732765.1. Lineage (NCBI taxonomy): Eukaryota > Metazoa > Arthropoda > Insecta > Diptera > Culicidae > Culex > Culex quinquefasciatus. The sequence continues at coordinate 6,378,104 of NC_051861.1, forward strand.
TGAACCTTCAAACTTCGTGTCCCGATTTGCCCCACTTCCCGTTGACCTAGAGTGCTCATATTTTGGCCAGATGCTAGTTTTATATGTACAAACAACCCCTGAAAATTTCAGGTAGATTGGTGAGGTCGATGCGAGATGGGTATGCTTTGCTCGTGGACTCGCTCTTAAGTGTTTTGTATACACTTCTCAGATATTTCGATAAAAATGGTTAGTTCGATAATTGAAAGACCTTTCAAATGAGCCTAATACATCGACGATCTGATAACCCTATCAAAAGTTATAGGTACTTAAGTGTTATTTATACACTTTCTGAAGATTGGATCACAGATATTTTGATAAAAGCAATATCCGGATCGATAATGCGATCCATCGTTTGTTGTATAATTAAAAGGCCTTTCAAATTATACTATAAGATTGAAAATCTGCTAACCCTATCATTTGTAGGTTGAACATTTTTATTTTACCAAAACCAAAACAATGTTATTGGAAGGCATCAACCACCAGCGGTGATTAAGGTAGCAACAAACAAAGAAGTTATCTTTAGATAGATAGAACTTGTTAATTTTAATCTCAAAATTTGATAATTTTTATAAAAAGTTAATAAACATCAATGAAAGCTTACCTTACCTTACTTTTTTACATATTCCGAAAAAAAAATTGTAATTTAAAAATTGTTCTCTAGAAACAAAATCTCACATTTTATTAAATAAACACTAAATTTTTCAAGGTGCTTTATTTTAAGGAAATTTGGAACCCACTTAAGTCAAAAACTTCATTTTCCAATAATAAATCAATACACAGAAACAAATAATATTAATTTTCATCAGGAAATAATGACAGATTTTATGTCAAAAATGTGTAATATTGTAGGAACAGATACATTTCATCAGTTTTTGGTGAATTTTCATCAGTTTCACATTTTGACACATTTAAATATGAAATTGTAAAAAAATATGGTGTTCATTCTCTAACGCAGTGTTTCTCAGCCGGTAAGGAATTCCCCCCTAGGGGGGAATTTGGCCATTCTTAGGAGGAAATGAGGATGCAATAGAAATTTAATGTTTTTAAACGTTTTTCCCAAAATCCTCAATATTTATCAGGCTGTTTCTTTTGAACTTTATTTAAAAAAATAATATATACCTTATTATTGAACTTCTCGTGAAATTTGTGAATTTCTTTGATAACTTTCTACAGTTATTTTTCTCAGATTTCATCTTTCATCTTTTAGTCGTTTTACAAGGTAAAGTTGACAAAAAATAAAACATCTTAATTATTTTTGATATAATTTTACAAAATATGCTGCACTTAACTTTTTTTTTCAAAGTGAGCTGTTATTTATTATTGTGAAGTTTCTAGTTCTATCAAGCTTTTAAGCATACCTTTGAAATAAACAAAAATGTTTTTTTGTATTTTTTGCGAAAAAAAATTATATAATCTAAAACTTACGCTTTCTACAAACATTAAGGCCAAGATTATGATTTTTATGCATTGATGCCATGCAATAAGTTGCAAATTGAAGAGGGGAATCAAGTTCTTGAAAATTAGCCAAGGGGGAAATTTATGGAAGAAGGTTGAGAAACACTGCTCTATTATCTATTGTTTTGTTTTTATTTTTTAATTAAAAGTATATGGTTCATACCTCTATTTTAAGTAACATAAACTAAAAATGCGTAAAATTTTTAAATTCAGCAGAACCTGTTGAAAATTTCATTTCAAGCGCAAAAGCAAAATATAAAACAAATATAAAATTTAATCAACTAACAACCCAACATTTGAATGAAAAAATGGTATAAAATGCATTTTATATTTCTATAGTTTTTTTTGTAAGGTCCTTTAAACATTATTACAGGCCCTTTTAAAAAAAGAGCCTAGATTTACACATTTTACACTACACCCAGAACTGCACATCGGCATACGAGAGGATAAAGAGCACGATTCGGTAGAAAAATGGTACTGTGTGCGGACTGAGAGGATAAATCCCGAAATTACCGAGAGTACTTTACTCATGGGTTCATCTTCAAAAAAAATTCATTCATAAAAAAAATGTACCGGTACCGAGACTCGAACCCAAGACCTTCGGCATATTGAACCGTGCCTTTGCCGTATGGGCCACCATGGTTCGGTGACTAAGTGGTGGTCATTTGTCCATTTAAGCCACTCAATAGGATGAACTGTTCCAATGAACGAATGAACACGCGAGAGGACTATACTCTCGCAAAATAGCACTTTCCTCTCGTTTCTTTTCGTGAGGACTATTCTCTCGTTCTTTAACTTTGGGTGTACAAAGAAAAAAAAAGTTGAATTTTGTAAGGTTGAAAAATTGGTTGGTTGAATAAACAATATCACTTTTTTTTATACGAAATCTGTCAATATTTCTGATGGATATCACCATTATTTTTTTCTGTGCACAGTTGTTTTGAAATCCTTAGTTTTCGGTTCGATCTGACCACGCCTTCCGTCGGACGGGGAAGTAAATGTTGGCCCCGGTCTAACCTAGAGGGTTAGGTCGTTAGCTCAATCCAGGTGTAGGAGTCGTCTCGGTGGGTCCTGCCTCGGTGGAGTCGCTGGTAGGCAGTTGTTCTAACAATCCAAAGGTCGTCAGTTCGAATCCCGGGTTAGATGGAAGCTACACCTAAGCTTGCAATTGTCTCAGCAATCAAGCCTTCGGAAACTTAGTTTCGAGTAGGAATCTCGCTATCGAGAACGCCATTTCAATGCTGTAGAGCGAAAAAATTGATTTATTTTTTCAAAACTTCTGAAAATATTTTTCTGAAAAAGCTTAAATAAAATAAATGAATACTTAGACAGATGTTTGTCAACAAACAGCGAATTAAAAATAATATTTATATTCCTCCAGAGCCGAAGGACAAAACTTTGAAAAATATTTGCATCGGCCTTTGCAAAGCTAAAACATTTACCTACCTTGTATTGAACTAGACGACTGACTCATCTCCCCAGTTCGTCCTGTAGTTGCCTTCAAACGTCCCAAAACCCGCTACTTCATCTTCTTTCCGCGCACTCCACCTGACAATTTCGGAGATCTTCAAAAAAAAAAAAAAATAAAGTCCATCCAACAATTGACCATAACTCGGTAGCACAAGGGTACCTTCCCGTGGCTGAACTCGACTGAACAAGCCGGCTCCGGTTGAAGGCGCCCCGTCCGCGAGGTGGCCCACCGTCGGAGTAAATTTGTTTAATTACGACCACTAATGGCCAACACCGTTGGCCCGTCTACCGGCCGGATCATCATCCGGGCCCCCCGCCCCGGGCGACAACGAAAAAGAAGTAGCGGAGGTTGTGTACGTTGCTTGTGGGGGAGAGCTAATTGTCGGAAGATCGCGGTTGCGCAAGCGGCTTTGGACCACTTTTCTACGGTTATTAGAGCGGCTTGGAGGCTTGGAGGTGACGATGGTGAACTGTTCAAGGTCAGCCTCGTGAATGGGACCTAGTCTCTGTTGGGGGGTATTGTGATGTTCCAGGAGTGGAGAAAAAAGAGAAAATTGTGAGCATTGTTTTGCTTTTTTTGTCGATTGAATGAAACCCCTTTAAAAAAAATCCTTCATTATTATATATTAACGATATCATACACCCAAAATTCCGAGTCGAGAGAATCGTTCCCTCAAAATTTATTGAGGGCTCAGCGCCAAAATCGAGAGAATAGTTCTACCAACTCACACCACCATGAAAATGAGTTCATTCGTGGATTTATACAATAAATCTTCTACAAGTGTCATACATCGACATCTGAACACTCCTTAGACACTAAGTTGGGGCGGCCGAGGCAGTTAAGTCATTGGGTTAGTATGTCAAAGGTCAATGGTTCGATTCCCGTAGTTGTCACTTTTGGTTTTTTGTTTTGACGGATGAACTTTTTTGCAAATGAACCTCGAGAGAATTATTCTTTCGCCCATCTCGAGCTGTGTTCTCTGTGTCCGTAAATGGTACCACTATTGTCTCGTCTCGAGGCCATTATTCTCTCGGACTAGCATTGCCCAGTTTTGGGTGTAGGGTATTTATTTCCAATAGAATTTTCTGTTTTCCTAGGTTTGAATAATGAATCAAGCAAAACAATTTAAATAGGCAGATGAAGTGTTATAAACAAGCAAGTCTAGGTAGCTGTTTGACAAGTGGCGTCGCGGTGTTCATCAAACATTCATAGCATGCTAAGGAAAATTTAATGCTTTTCTGGGGAAAACCGTTGGTTCCGAAAACCCCGGAGGTATTGCCGTTGAGCTCGATGGGGTAGAACGAATCGACCTGGTCTCTTAGGAAAGTTGTTCTAAGCCGATTCCGCTCATTTCTGGCCATCCTAGAAATTTCTACATGTTTTCCCAGGCCTGTAGAGCGAATGAACGAAAATTCAAAATTTCCCATAGTAATTTCCATGTAAACTTGAACCCCTTGAGACAAGCCAGTTTTCAACCAAATGAGCTGAAATTTGGCGTGAGAGTCCCTTTGGGTATACCCTACAAGGGGAACCACACCAGAACTTGATCTGAGAACTTTTCAAAATCCGTACCCACCCTAACGAATATGTTAGTGAAATCAACTTTTGTCCTGAAAAACTTATGGTTTTTTAATTAACTAACACTTTGCCCAAAAGGGAGGGAATACTTGATTTTTACGCATTTCTCTTGATCAGTAAACTTATATTGATAAAAAAAATCTTCAATCGCTAATTAAAATCTGAAGTCTTTACGCTGATTGTTTTAAGCCTTCAGCGTGAACAAGTTAAGCCTCGATGGCCCATTTTTTTGCTTGTTTTCCCAATATTGTTTTGTTTTGTTTTACCCGTGATCATTTTGTTCGATATTTTTTAAACCCTTTTTCTTTTGCTTTGTTTTTATTTTATTTGTTTTTCATTAGATTTAAGTTTATTTTTGCTGAAATAATCAGAGTGTTTATAACCTTCTGTATTTTTTTTGCCTATTTTGAGTTCATTATACTTTTTTACACGCTTCAGCCTGGGGAAAAAATAGTGCACGTTTTTTTTGACTTAAAATATAGATAATGTTAGTCAAAACACAGCTAAAGTAGAGCAAAAAGTCGTTTTTGCAACAAATTGCAAAAAGAAGATTTGTTCAGTAAAAAATCAAGATTTGCATCTAGTTACATTTTTTGCAATTCCGAAAAACGACCTTTAAATAGAATTTTAAATCAAATGTTCACGTTTTAATCAATTCACCTTTCACCTTTCAAATCGAAACTATATTGAAAAGTTCAACTTTTCAGCACCCATTGCAGTGTTTTCATCTCTGAACTTTTTAGCCCTTGTATTGAAAAGTATTACATATCGGTTCTGTTATCTTTAGTAGAGAAAAGTAGGCGTGACCGATTTAAAAATACTTTTTTTCCTGTCAGCCTATAGTGACGGAATGGCCTACTTATCAACAAAAATAACAGTGCACATTGGTCCGAAACCGAAATCTAGCGTAACAAAATTAATAGCGGCAACACGTTAAGATTTAGAGCTTTGGTGTCTTCGGGACAAATGATCAGGGTCAACTGGGGCATCTTTTGGTATGGTGGACATCAGAGTGGTCCAAATTTTAGGGTGGTTCAGAATTTTTATTTTGGCGGGATGGCGAGATAGCGCTTTGGTGTCTTGAAAAAGTTGTAGGAAACATAATTCTGAGCAACTTTGCTGAAGAAACCAAAGCTCTATCTTAAAACGGGAAGATTCTAGAGCCATTTTTTTAATTTAGGTTGAAGTGTTTATGAAAAAATGAGTTTTTTTAAATTTATCAACCAAGGCTTGTGTCGTAGCAAGTTGGTGTCTTCTAGACATTTGTAGTGCTTATCAAAACACACATTTATCTTTCAAGAGAGCGAAAATCGGACCTTTTAAACGAAAGTCATAGCCAAAATACGACGAAGAAGACGCCATTTTGAAATCTGAATAACTCGAAAAGGTGGTAGAGTTTGACCTCGCTCTTAGAAGCATCTGAAAGTACAAATTCTAGAGTAAATTTGCTGAAAATATCTCGGAAGTCTTTTTTGTTTAACTTATTTAATCTCAATTTGAAAATGAGCATTTTTAAATCGTTTTTTACCCATAACTTTTGATAGAATAGACCAAAATTCATTTTTAAAGAATAAAAATGTTCATTCATTCAGCTCTACAATTGTCTAGAAGGGCCTAAAAATGTACAAAATGATCTAGTGGTTGTAAAAGACGAAACAAGTTTTGGCTGAAATATTTCAGGAATAAATTTAATTATTTTGTTAATTCCTGAAATATTTCAGCCAAAACTTGTTTCTTCTTTTACAAGCACTAAATCATTTTGTACATTTTTGGGCCCTTCTAGACAATCGTAGAGCTTGTCAAAATGAACATTTATATTCAACATAGAATTCTGAACCACCCTAAAATTTGGACCACCCTAATGTCCACCATACCAAAAGGTGCCCCAATTGACTCTGATCATTTGTCCCGAAGACACCAAAGCTCTAAATCTTAACGTGTGGCCGCTATCAATTTTGTCACAGTAGATTTCGGTTTTCGAAAAATAAATCTATTTAAAGGTCGTCGTAAAAACTATGAAAAATATTTGCATTGCCAGATTTTACGAAATATTAATTTTTTGATATTAAATTTTGAATCAACAGTCTTTAAGATATCTTAGATTGATAATTGAGATCTAACTGAGTAATTCTCAAAAAAAAAAAAAACTTATTTTCATAATATCCAAAAAAAGAAAATTGAAGTGAATTTTTCAGATGACGATGGATACTTAAAAAATGAGTTTTTTTTCGAAGAAATCAACAAAAAAATGTTCGAAGAAATTAACCTAAAATTTTACAAAAGACCAAATTCGAGTTCTGCGATCCATTTTTTGTGAAATTTGAATATTTAGTTGAATGCCTATTTATAAAATGCATATTTCACCACCAACATTTTTGCTGGTAAAAATCATTTCACACAAAAACGTCTTCTTTAAATCGCTGTTCGCTCGTCAGGATTAGACTTTCAAATTTTTTAAATATTTCTTGTTACCATACTCAACAGTCAGAAGTAAGCTGTTTTGTTTCATATGTTTATACATAGGACCATTTTTTTTCTTAACCCGATTATCCGAAGTGACATGTTTCCAAGGCCTTCGGATGATCGAGTCTGAACTGTATTCTGAGTTTTCCAAAAATATTTTTTTTACAAAAATCGCCACTTTTTCTAAAAAAGTTCGCAATAGAAACAAATTAAAAACAATCAAAAAATTAAGGTTTATCATAACATTTTTTGTAATAAAGGGGTATCAGATCAGGAAATTCAATTCAATTCAAAAATTTTCGAATATTTCCTAATCTGTTTTTGAATATAGAGCCCTTAGAACTTTGTTCACAAAATCCTAACAAGCTAAATAACAAAAATTATCACTTTTTTTTAATAATTTAAAACTTTTTGACAAACAGTTAAGTATCAAATTTACAAAAATATAGCCAATATAGAAAGTTAATAAACATCGAAAACAAAAGGTTTAGCATCATAAACAGTTCATAGTTCGATTCAGTCTAAACAGCTGTTATCATCTCGTAATACCACATTCCAATAATCAGGGGGCTCATCTTTAAGCACAATGAAGCATTTGTGGAAGAAGCAAAAAGCTTCTTTTTTCAATTATGCAATCTACCTCAGATAGCAAAACCAGGACCAAGAAATTGATCGTCACGACTGTTGGTAATAAGTTCAGCCATACTCTGCTCTGCCACTGAAGCTCAGCTCAGCCCAGCAGCTTCCAAAGATCCACTTGATAAATGATAGGGGAATTTCATCTCCTAATGGATTACCGTTTTATAAATCATGCTCAAATGCGCAGACCAACCGGCCGACCGGCCTGTGATTCGAATCTGTTCACGATTTCAAATCTCACCACCTCGCTTAAAGCTTGCGCCGTGTACTTCGGGGGTGGCGGCGCTCAAGATATGGGTTTTGAAAAATTACGGGCTCCAATTCAAGACTGCTGAGAATGGAAAGAAAAGTCGTTGTTCGCGCCAACCGCCCTGCGAAAGCTGGTTGGGGCTCAATCGATGGGAAAGTCACATGAACATGAGCCACGCGGAAGAGAGGCACAAACAGACGATTTTGCACCCATGTACGATTGACATTTGAACTTTAGGGAACGTTATGTAATTTGTGTTCGTTCGTCGGGAACCTCCTGATTGATTTGCACGTGCTTGCGGTGCATACCTTTGGGCGTATGAAGGGAAAGCTCGTTTCAATTACGGACTTCAAGGTGTACGTTAGTAATCTTGTAGATTGATACCTTTGCTTGCAGATTCTGGTAAGTACAGATTAGTGTGCATAGTGAGTACAGTTTCAGCTCTTCACAACTTGAAGAAAGCTTGGAAACTGTAAGCATAAATGATATTCTGGTAAGTACAAACTCTTCTGTCAACACTGTCAAAAGCTGAGTTCTTTCCTTATACTTTCAAACTGTTTCTTGGAGTTGTTCAGGAAAGACCGGCGTCATTAGCCTTAAGTGTAATCCGACATTATAGACCTGCCTTAATTTTTATGCAATCGAGCCCACAAACGCTTTCGTAAACATCAACAATCGACCTCTCATTAGGCTGCATCATCATCACTTCCCGAAAAAAAATAAACGCGTAGTCTAAAAACATTCATTGACTATTCGCAACACTCATTACGCGAGGCGCGCGTAGCCAATTCAGGAGGGGAAATTTGAAGATATTAGCTAAACATGCCAATCGGCTTAAGCCACGTCCCAAGCGGTTAGTTGTGGCCGCAGGCAACGTTAATTAACCATGTACACTGTAGCGTCGAGGCAAATCAATTCACAACCTGAGAAGATCTGCCGACGTGCTGCCCCCATCATGCTTCAATCATACTAAGACAAAACGAATTAACCAACACATTGTGCAATCGGCGCGGGCTTCTGCCTCTGGTTGGTTGGTTGGTAGGCAAAATGCATCATCATGTGTGAACAGCTTCAACAGTTTTTACCTTCTTAGTTTATGGGTATCGTGTCGTGTGGTGTGGGGACCTTCCAGTAGAAGGGAGTTTAACCTAACGCAGCAGCAGCAGCATCACAGAAAAAAGGTGTCGGAAAAAAGGTCTGGGAAATACAACCACTTGAAGGAGGTGGACACTTTGGTCACGGGTCATAAAGGTCCCTATAAAAGTGCACACCGTGGTTTAATTGCCGAGAAGGGATAAATTGCTGCTGCCTTTGGAGTTATCGCTGGGGATGGTAAGAGTGCAGTGCTTACACACCGGGGGAGATAATTGGATACCGTGAAGTGTGTGATCGCTAATGAGGAGTTTTGTGTGTTTGTGTTTAGATCAGATGAAGTGTAAACGATCGGGATAAGGTGTCGTTTAGGATGGACTTGGGCGTTTAACGAGAGTTGCGTTGATAAAGGTTTGTTGAGAAAAAAGAGAAGGTATCTGCAAAGTAGTTACATTCCAAGGAACATTATGATGCGTGGCCAAGATTATGACAGGTTAACATTGTTAATTTAATTCCGAAAGAATTGGCTAGTAAGGTTGGAACTGAATTGGAATAAGTCAATCAAGTTAATGTGTAAATTTTCGGCGCCCTAAGCGAGCGTTGTGGGCTTTGGCATAATATCCAGTCAAGGAGTGAGATCTTATTATCTCAATTGTCAACCTCTTGATTGCTTTTTTTGTGAAATATAGCAAATTTCACATTTTCAGATTTTTTGAGGGACTAATAAACCTTTTTTTTTTTTTTGCTTGTATGGAACATGAAAAATACTCAAAAAATCAATCGTTATTAAAAGTTATCAAAAGTGGAAAAAAGTTAAAAAAAAAACATAAATGAATAAATTTTATTCAAATATTCTTGATAGCCTTATTTACAAAATATCTTCGTTGCTTTTGTGCCATTTTTTCAATGCTTTTTGCCACTAATAATCAAGTCAATAACAATGATGGTTCGATTTTGTGATCTTCTCTGTTATTCTTCTGAATTTTAAAAATAATTTATTTTTATAATTTCAATGAAAACAACTGAAATATAGAAACTTCCAAATACTTGAACCTAAATCAATAAGTCAACAAGTTAAAAATAAACTTGTACAATCTGTTGTAAGCTATTGAAGATACATTGAATTACGATTTATTCTGTATTTTGAAACAAATAGAGCATTTTAACACTTTTTACAAATTTTGAATTTTGAGACCACCGATCGCAAAAGACGTGAAACTTAGGGGAAAAAATATGTTCATGAATTAATTGATACTTTGCAAATTTGTTACAGAAGCATAACTGTAATGCTGTATAAAGCAATTTGTAATAGTTTTTGACTATTTTTTTGAATTGGGCATTTCAATTAGTAGTTTTAAAAAAATCTCATTTTCGGTGAAAATATTATATTGGGGAAAAAATGTTTTGCGGTACTATACATCGAAAATTCACTAATACAGTCCAGACGCGATTATCCGAAGCCTCAATTATCCGAAGTTCCGATTATCCGAGGTTTGATTATCCGAAGTTCAATTATCCGAAGATATGGGACTTCGGTTAATCGAATCACGAAGAAAAAAAAATGTTGGGATTTTTTTCGTCTCTTACTTTATACATCATATTCAAACTCTGCGACCCCATTTTAGTCAAAATTTAATAGAGAGAGAGGGGATAATATGTACCCCCTAAGGGAAAACTGTGATTTCTAAACCATAACAGCATTTCTGTGCAAGTATTTTGTTAGATGTTCTAAAATAACTATTATTCTTCATCATCCACGTGAAAGAAATCATGAAAACGCTCAAAATTATTTAAAAATTGTAAATTTCTAAACACATTTTTGATTTAGTTCAAACAATCATGTGGAGCAATATGAACCACAACATTGGGGCAAAATGCACTACAACAACGGGGCAAGATACACCGGATAAAGGCAGTTTTCACTAGTCACAACTAGATGACACTGCTGTTTTTACAAAGGAGCATCACAGCGGTGCATTTTGCCCCGACCACGCTTTTTGCATAAAATTCACTTAAAAATACATTTTTTTATTTTTTTTGGGCACATCTATCTATAGAATAACGAATAAAAATCAACACTTACAATATCAATAAATGCTTTTCATATTGTCCGAAAATCATATTGAAAGTTCAATGCTAATGAGATTGAGAGATACGACAGAAACGTGCACGCATCCTGGTGGCGAGTAGAAGCACTACGCAACGATGTTCGGAATGACAGCGTGCTTGGAAATATTTTTTTTTTGCAGTTTTTGATTTTTATTTCCTTCAAATATTTTTTAACGTCGATGAAAGTTATTGAAAAGTGTGGCAATCGCATAAACGAATCGAATGATGTATAAATCATAGGGGCTGAGTTAATTTTTCATGGTTTTTCCTCAAATTTAACAAAAAGATCTTTTGAAAAAATGATTTAAATAAGATTTATTTGATTGATAATGCTCCTTATGTGTGTATTATTGATAGAACAAACTATAAGAGGCATATTACAGCATAATTACAATAATTTTCTTAAAAAATTGCTAGTCATTCGAATTTTTCCAAAAATTTCCAAAAAATTACCAAAATGCATTTTTGAGGTCAATATTTTGGTCAAACGAGAAGAAAAGTAAAGTTTAAACACTTTTACATAATATTTCATCATTACTTTTAACTTTTGCAACATTTAACTCAAATTATCCAAAATATCGATCATCTTTTTAGAAAAATCGTTTAAATAAAATACCAGTCACAATTAATCACTACAAATCACCACGCATTATGATCGTTAGCGAAATTGCCACACTTTGCAATACCCCACTTTTCTGAAAATGCTTGATTTTTCATTGTAAACGCGATTTTTCCCAAAAAACTGCTCAAACTGTATGGGGGCTGTCATTCCGAACACCGCTGGAACAACAGCGAACCTAGCGGAAAAAAACGTCGTCGAATTCTTCAATTAAAACACAACATTTTAAAGTTTTGCAAATAACTTTAGCAGTTTTTATCCTATGATGCTCACATTTTTCCAGCAAGGTTTTACAATGTTAAGCTTCCAATTTTTGTGTTTTTTTTTTCCCCAAGAAAATTATTCCCAATACCAAGAAAAGCAGGGGGTGCATGTTACCCCCTCTCCCCCTAGTTGATTGCCTTAAAAATTACCAAATGCTATAGGTGGGCAAAACCACTCTTTTTTAGGAGCCGCTCATTTTCGTTCGCTCACTAAAAAGAGCCGCTCTTTTGAACGGCTCTTTCGATCTTTTTCAAAATTTTGATAAAAAGGTTATTTTTAAAAATTGTGTGATTTTGCGACATCTTTTCTAAATTCTGATTTAATCGATGAAGTCTATAAACACTAAGTTAAATCAGGCAAGAGAATTTTTTTTCCATAATCTCTCAGCTTTTTAGTAGATTTTTGGTTATATTTAACAAGCTATGCAATTTTAAATTCTAAAATTTGTATTCGGATAATACTTTAATGTACGATCAGTTAAATAAAGAAAAGCTTTTTCATTTTGTTTAGAAAATCATTTACTTTTGGCATTTCAAAGAAAAGTAGGTGACTGAGAATAAGTTTGAAAACTTTAAAGTGGTGTTTGGCAGCAATGCTATTTTGGGATTAAATTAAAAAATAAATTGTGGGAATGAGTAGAGAGCCTATATGGAGAGGCGAAATGTCACTCTCAGGGTTCCAATCGAACTGTCAAATCGGGGTTCCAATCGAGCAACAAGGTCATGTAAGAACAAGGTCGGAATCAATTTAAAATCATTTTGGCAAAAAAACGAGACTTATAACAATCAAAAGTATTGTAAAACTGTGGTTGATGATAATCTGATAGCTTTTGTTATGTTTGTGCTTGTTCGGTACAAGAAAAGTGCCAGCACCAAAGAAAAACTAGAAGTTTTTCAACCTTAAATTTGAATGACTTTGAGTGTTTGAAATTTCTCCCAGAACATTTCATTTCCCTATGTAGGTCCCTAGGAATGATAATTGCATTTTAAATTTGAAAAACAAATTTTGTGATGCAATTTGTTCGAAATTCGATAAATTATATTAATAACAAGTTTAAAAATAATTTTATCTTGGAACGGTTCTTTCAAAAGACCAGAGTTTAAACAAGAACCGCGGTTCTTTTTTTGTGAGCCATGGTTCGTTCACTCTTCTTAGTGAACCAGCTCTTTGAGCGGGTCGCTCTTTTTTTGCCCACCTCTACCAAATGCATTTTTTTCAATATTTCATCACCGCCATTTATGCCGCCATCTTGAATTTAAAATTGTATAATCACTTTAGAGTAGTTTTGGGGTCATACTTAATCTCGAGAGTTTCAAGGCAACAACAACAATAATTTTTCGTGATTCGATTATCCTAAAATTCGATTAACGTCATGATTCGAATTTCCGGACGCTTCGAAACCCGGACACTTCAACTTGTTTTATCAATTATTTGGATATAAGTTCGCATTATGAATGTCAAAACTGTGTTATTTGATGTATTCTAACATCAACATTCATTTAAAGTTTGTTTGAACGCTGTAGTTAATGCCAAAACAATTAAATAAAATAAAATTATAAGTTTACCAAAAATGCAAAACATTTCAACGGAAATATTTCATAGGCGCCGAAGCACCGGAAAGGCAAACCAGAAATTAATGTTTTAGATTTTCTTATATTCTAGCCATTTTTATATAAACTATCGATTGTTTTGATGTTAACAGCTTATTTGAGACCTAAAGAAGGCCATTCACCAACATTTCAGTCCAAATTTGTGCGATTCATAAGCAAAATCGAGTGTCCGGAATCCGAAGCAAAAGTGTCCGGATTTCGAAACAGCTTTCAACAGTGTCCGGGATTCGAAGCACAACAAGTCATTTTATTTTTCAAATTCTGAAGAAAGATTGATAGAAAAGACATATTTTGCATGTATTCTCTTAAAATTGACTGTTTATACTAAATCCTGATTTTATTTCTACATTTCCAACCTATTACATGATTTTTTGCCAGCTATAACAAAAATAATATGGTACTAAGTGTCCGGATTTCGAATCATGACGCTATCCGAAGTGAAAATTTTCCGAGGCCTTCGAATATTCGAATTTAAAATTACATTGAAATTTAGAATACTTTTTTGTCCTCTGTTTTTCGGAGCGTTTTTGAGGGAACGAGGAGGGGGAGACAAAAACTGCTACTCGAGACACTAAATCGATCAGAAAATCTTTTTTGCGTGATTCAGATTTTAAATAGAAAATAAAAAAATGTCGCGGGTAGCGATGGTTTTTTATGACGTATTGCAAACTAACTCATTACAACGACTAGGCCTACTTACATGAGCCCCGAAAAAAATGCACTCTAAAATATTCCCTCTAATATTTGTGTTGCCGGTTACCCAACCATAAATCACACTTAATCACGCTCGTCATCGCGCATATTCCAAGGCAGTGTTGCTCGCATCAAACGATTATGCGCGGTTTAGTAATAGAAAAATTAAACGTGAAAAAAAGTGCCCACCTCAATGTGATTTTAATGTTTGCTGCTGTGAGGACTCATCATGGACTTGCGCGGTGGGAGGTGGCGCTGCTGACTCAAGCGACTTAGTCTGTAGGCTAAGCCTTATTGACACTTTTTGGGCTAGGGCTTGAACGCGCGCGCGCGCACGCCAACATCGTCAAACGTTAATGCCGCGGGTGCGGATCTCGCGTAATTTAGTAATTATAGATGTTATGAGGCAGATTAGTGCAGTATTCTCAGTTGCGTGGCAGAGCTGCAAGAGAGTGGGATTTGAAGTTCACCTACGTGGGGTTTTTCCTCACCGATTTGTTGGTTTATGTGAAAAAGGTATGCAATACCTTTTGTGGATCGAATGACTAATTTTGCTAGAAAATGATCTAAAAATAAAATAGAACAAATTCCAAACTATTCCAAAATGTTATCAAGTGGACTGTCTTCTCTCTCTCTCTCTCTCTCTCTCTCTCTCTCTCTCTCTCTCTCTCTCTCTCTCTCTCTCTCTCTCTCTCTCTCTCTCTTCAAAAAGACCGCCATCCCCACACTACAAACAAAATCCTCTCGACATCTCTCAATCGCGGCCAAAACCTCGTCACCTCACCTTCCCCTTTTTGTGAGCCAGTTTCCCACGCTCTCTTGCAAAGGCAGTGCAAAATCCATAAAGCCGCCAACACCGGCGAAGATTCGCGCGTTGATCGGTTGATGATTGCTCTCTCGTGCACTCGTGCGACAAGCCCACAAAAGAGCCCCTCCACCACAATTGCACAAAACGACGGACGAGCCGGCAACATTATCGCATCGGCCTCATTTCTTCTTCTCGGTTTTCAACGATCGATCAGTTGGCCAGATGAGCGAGATGGTCGGTCCACATTTGAGGCCGAATTGATCGCGTTAAATCGATACCGAAAATTTCGACCCGACCTGACCTGCGGCAACAGTTCTCTCTCTCTCCGCTCACTCTCTTTGTGCTCTGATTTTTATGTCAGTTTGTTTTGTTGTTTGATCTCGATCGCGAGGGGCATTCACTTTTGAACTGTGCTGAAATTTCAATAATTTTGGTGATGGTGATTTTTTTGACATATATTTTTTCAGAAATAAAAAAGAATTTTTATTATATGGACTGTTTAGAGAAATATTAATTGCTTAAAAAACATTATTTATTTTTTTCGATTTTGTTTAAGATGACACAAATTCCATCATTCAAATTAGGCTGGTACAAATATTTAAAAAAGTTTTTGTCAGATAATCCTCTTAATTTAAAAATATTTTTTTTGTGAAATATGCATCTGATAAAGTTGAACTTTTCAGCATTTGTTTTGAAATGGGTTACTATTCGATTCTGTTATTTTTGGTACAGTAAAGTAGGCTGTTTCGTCGTTCAATAATGAAAGGAAAAGTAAGTAGTTTCACTACTGAAACTACTTACTTTTCCTTTCATTATTGAACGACGAAACAGCCTACTTTTCTGTACCAAAAATAACAGAATCGAATAGTAACCCATTTCAAAATAAATGCTGAAAAGTTCTATTTTTCAGCACTCAAATGGGTGCTGAAAAGTTGAACGTTTCAGCACTTGTTTCGAAAAGTAACACTTTTCATCATTTTTTTGATTTAAACGATTTATTGACAAAATACATGAAAATTTGACATAAAATTTCACTCAGTGTGTGTTTTTTGGAATTGCAAAAAATGTTGTATGGAACTCGTTGCAAAACTAGATTTTTTCAGCACTCTTCGTATTTATCCAACTCGGTGAACCTCGTTGGATAAATGTACGACTCGTGCTGAAAAAATCCTCTTTTTGCAACTTGTTGCATAAACTACTATTTTGCAATTCCGTCGTTAAACTATTTACTTTTTCTGTCATTCGCGAAGGACGAAACGGCCTACTTTTCCCTACCAAAAATAACAATGGAAAATTAATACCTTTCAATACCAGAGCTGAAAAGTGCTACTTTTCAGTACTGAAATGTGTGCTGAAAAGTTGAATTTTTCAGCACTTGTATCGAAAAGTAACATTTTTCAAAATTATTTTTATTTGAACGGTGAATTCAGTTTATACATGGATGTTTGACAAAAAAATCCATTCAAAAAGCGTTTTTCGGAATTGCAAAAAAAATGTTGTAAGCAACCCGTTGCAAAACTTTGTTCAGAAAAAATTTAAAAACAACGCCGGCTAAGTTCATATCATCTTGAAAATGGCCCTATACGTGTCCCATCCAGGAAATGTTCGCATATCAGTCCGGCTTGAAAATGAGCAGCGTCGCCCTTACTTACATGATTATAAAATTCAAATATTTTTTGAAGGATACCCTTGCTGGTCCATGTCAAGCAGATTCCACTAAAAATATATTTTTGCACTTAAAAAAAAAATTGCACTTCCGTCGTGCGACTATTTACTTTTCCTGTCATTCTTGAACGACGAAATAGCCTACTTTTCTGTACCAAAAATAACAGAATCGAATAGCAACACTTTTCAGCACTTGTTTCGAAAAGTAACACTTTTCAACATTTTTTTGATTTAAACGATTTATTGACAATATACATGAATATTTGACATAAAATTTCACTCAGTGTGTGTTTTTTGGAATTGCAAAACCTCGTTGGATAAATGTACGACTCGTGCTGAAAAAATCCTCTTTTTGCAATTTGTTGCATTACCTACTATTTCAGCGTCCATTTGAGTGTTGAAAAATTAAACTTTTCATCACATGAGCAATTCTGTACCAAAACCGGAAATGGATTTTATTAGATTTTTTTGATTTGGCATAAACTTTGTAGGGACCTTCCCTATGACCAGAGAAGCTATTTTGTGTCATTGGTTCATCCAAAAATGGTACGTAAATATTCAAACTGCTGTAACTTTTGAGTGAATTTTCTAATCAATTTGGTGTCTTGGGCAAAGTTGTAGGTATTCTTGAGCACTATTTAGAAAAAATAGATACACGGAAAAAAAATAATTTCTTAATCAATATTTTTCACAAAAACTAAATTTCCCAAAATAAGTATTTTTTTTTATTTTCGAGATTTTTTTATATGTTAGGGGACAAAAACCCGCAACTTTTAAGCCATAGAGAAACATGGTCAAAAAATCTGCCACCGAGTTATTAATTTTTTCAAAAAATAGGGATTTTTGAAAACAATCGAAACTTCATGCAAAAAAAATGAAATGTTAAAACATGAAACATTCGTGAAATTTACCGATCTTTTTGAATTTTTTTAAATCAAGACTAACATATTAAAAGGGCCAAACAGTGAATATTACGCCCATTTAAAATGCTAGTTTTGACTTAAAAAATTTTAAATTAATTTCACGAATGTTTCATGTTTTAACATTGAAAATCGGACCATTAGTTGCTGAGATATCGACATTAGAAAATGGTAGGCTGTTTGGGTGAGACTTCGAAAACTTTAATTTTCCTGTTTATATTTCTTTAAGCCACTGTATCTCAGCAACCACAGGTCCAATCTTCAATGTCTTTTAGACAATTTTATGGCAAATTTTCTGAACTTTAAAAAAATGTATTTTTAGAACTAGTCACTCTTGGTGACTATTTTTAAAAATCAGAAAACTGCAAATATTTCGCTAAAATCAAACTTTCGGTGGCGCTATATCTTGAAAACGGAGCCCTTTATCAAAAAATCTGTAAAGTACTTTTCGATTGGAAATTCAATTTTACATAAAAAAAATTAAGTCAAATTTGTTTTTGCATGAAACTTCGTTTTTTTCCGAAAATTACTATTTTTCAAAAAAAAAATATAATTCGGCGGCAGATTGTTTGACCATGTTTCTCTATAGCTCAAAAGTTGCGGATTTTTGTCCCCTAAACCATATCAAAAAATCTCGAAAATCAAAAAATACGTGTTTTGGGAAATTGAGTTTTTGTGAAAAAAAGTTGATTAAAAAATCTGCAATTTTTTTGTGCCAGATATTGACAGATTTTGCCAGATTTTTCACTTTATGCCCATTTTGAACAATCTTTTGATTTAAATGAACGAATATAGTTGAGAATAGAATGTGTAATTCTTAAATAAAAAACAAATTCAACATTTTTGAGGCCATGTAATCAGTTAAACCATCTGAACTCTAAACATTTTTGAATTAATTTATATCCTCCCTCTTTTTTAGCATTCAGATTAGTTAGATTTTCGTCTGCCAGATTTTTCCAGATTTTTAATAGATACTTTGCCAGATTTTTCAAATTTTGACCTGGTAACCTTGCCTACAACTTTGCCGAAGACACCAAAATCATTGCTTCTCGATATTCTTACATTTTTCGTGAACAAACAAATCCAAATTACCACAAACTAATTTTCCAACTCGTCACTACACAGCAAAAAATCCGATGGTAAAATCGTATGCAAAAGCATGCACATCACCTTCGTCAAAATAAACACTAAATATTACACACTGCATGTACAATTTTTGCAAACACAAAAAAAAATGCAACCGACAGGATTCAAACCCAGCACCAACAGTAAGGACTGGCGCCTTAGCCCACTCGGCCATCAGACCGATGAAGAGCTGTTCGGATAAACGCATATATGAGCTTGACATTCCGGTCAAATAGGTTTACCATACTGATGGGCTACATATTTCAGGGTGTAAAATCACATAAAATTGTATAAAATAATGCAATATTTATTTTACACCCAGGCCTTTTACACGCAGCTGGAATACTACTTTTTTAGCTGTGTACCTTCTCACTCACAGTAAAGTAATCAAGAGACGCTTTGACACGCTCGAGCCTCCCCTCTGCAGGAGGTGGTTTCATCAAGGTCGAGCCACCCTCTTTTTCTGTTGTCGTTCTTTCTTCTTCTTTTCCTTCACGCGTATCATAATCATCCCACGACGACGACAACCAACAGGCCGCTTAAATCGCGCTTAAGTCGTTTCTAAGTCGGGCTGAGCTGCTGTGGGCTTTTTCTCACGCCTGTCAGCATCGCGAGTCTTGAGCCTGGGTGGGTGGTGCGGTCGACGAGGTGGCACGCGATGATGGATCATAAACGCAGACTGAATAGTTGTTGCAGCTGGGGCCCAGGCTGATCTTGCCAGACAGTTTGCCTCCAGGGCAGCCGTGATGACGACGAGAAGTGGCCACGGATTGAACACAGAGTAGAAGAAAAAAAAAACAACCGAGAGTCTCAATTTGTCCACCATTTGTCGAGAAGGGTTGCACACAGTCTGCGGACTGCTGCTCAGTAGACGACGGCGTGGTGAGTGGTTCTGATGACAGCAATTCGTTTTGCAAAGGGAATGATTTAGGGGTTTCGATTACTGAATGGTAGTACCAAGTACGAAATTGAACTGCCAATTGAGATGGCGCGATTTGGCGGAAAATTAACCATATTGATTGAGATCTATAAAATGGTGAAACATAAATTAGAAGTGATCCCTCAGTAACGTTTTGACAAAATGGCAAAATCACGTGGTCTTCAAATTCCACCACCATTTTGAAAACAAAATATGATGGTAACAAGTTGACATACTCTGATTATTTGAGGCCGAAGCACTTTCGATCTGGATCCTGCTGGTTTGAAGTGGATGCTTTGTATTAATAACAATGCTTTTTTGAAGTTGTAAAGAGTTACGATCTGTACCTGCACGTCAATTGTCCTTAATATTTCAGTGTTCTGAATATAAATGTAAGTTAAGGTTGGTACATTTTTGCATCAGTTGCAACACCCAATCACAATGTCGACCAACCTCTCTCGGACACTCGAACTCAGTCTAGTGCATAGTAAAGCAAAGTATAGAGTCTCATCATCATCAATTCGTAATGTGCATCCAGCAACAAAATAGCCCTGTGTAAATGCTACAGAATGCAGACATCTCCGCCGCGAAGAAAGAAAACACAAACTGCAGCAACATCTTCAGAGTTCGGTCTGAAAACGGTTGAAAAGCTTGAACAAAAAGCTTGGCGTGCAGCCACCGGCCGCGGAGATTGCGAAAAAAAGAGGCCTCAACGCTGCGCTGCACACTGCTTCTTCTTGTGGAATCGCCAAAGTCTGAATTCAGTCGCAATAGTAGGTAGTATGGTAGTAAAAACGTACTCCAAGCTGTGAACTCTCGGCGCATTGAAATTTTTACTATTATATGACCTGCTCGGCGGTCGATCCAACCCGCGTCCGTCCGCCCAGTCAGTGGTCAGTCTCCGGACCGAGGAGTAATACACTCAATCAAAATGAAGTTATTGCTCGGCAGGAGGTCTCTGATGGTGATTGCCTGAGGGCCACGCGCGCCTTATGGACCTGGAGGTAGATGCCCGGCAGGGATGCCTTCTCATAAAAATCGAACAAAGTTTGCATTATGGGATTGTTATTGATAGAGACGGAATCCCTGTGGTTGATGGTTGTTATGCGGTGCGAGACCACCAATTGGTCTTCTTTTGTGCGAAACCAGTGAGGTCATGAACTCGAAAGTGAAGCGAATTGCGAACAATGTGATGAGTTGTTGCTAGAATTATTTTTTACATTATTCAGCATGACATAATGGTTACAATTATTGTTCATGGTCGTTCTGAGGATTTTTAGCAATTCATGCAAGATTCAGCGCAGATTTGATTTTAAGATCTATGAAAGTATTTTTTTCCATTTTGTGTAAAGATTGTAACAACACTTTGAAGAAAATTAAATAATACCAAGTAAAGTCATTTTCTATTTTTTTTTTTATAAAAAATAGGGTAAACTTTTCAAAAAGGCCAAACATTCTATAATTCACCCTTTTAAAATGTTAGTCTTGGTTTAAAAATTTTCAAAATATTGTTTTCGAAAAGATCGAAAAATTTCACAAATGTTTCATATTTTAACATTGAAAATCGGACCATTAGTTGCTGAGATATCGACATTGAAAAATGGTGGGCTGTTTGTGTGAGACTTAGAAAACATCAATTTTCCTGTTTTTAAACCATTGCACAGTGGGCAAAATGGAACCCAAAATCGGACCTAATTGAACGCGGCTGGTTCCCTGGTATGAATAATACTGTTTCTAATGTAAAAAAATCCAGGGAATCGATTGGTGATGGTTTCATCCACCGCACGAAACGGCAAAGGGTCCATTTTGCCCCAATTCCCCATTTTTAAACATTTTTTCTAGAAAATCGGTCTGTATTTAGAGCGGAGGCTTTATGCGGCCTTCCAAAATGCACTTAACTTACGTGAAAATGTTCCAGGAATCCAGTAAAAATAACCACTTGCTCCGCAAAAATCATCTAGGGTCCATTTAACCCCGATTCCGCTATAAAAGCATTTTTGGCCGTTTTCAAATGTTAGGTCAGATTTTAAAAATCTGAAAATATTTTATCGCAGAGATCAGACAATTTTACATAAGAATGACGATTTGCACTTGAAAGTTTGACACATTTATGTTGATATAGAAATTAAACTAAATAAAATGATTGAAGAATCACTTTTGGGCCAATTTTCCCAAACGCAGAATAAACTGCCTTTCACATACATTTTATTTTTATCAACATAAATGTGTCAAACTATCAAGTGCAAATCTTTATTCTTATGTAAAATTGTCTGATCTTTACGATAAAAATATTTTCAGATTTTTTAAATCTGACCTAACATTTGAAAACGGCCAAAAATGCATTTATAGCGGAATTGGGGTTAAATGGACCCTAGATGATTTTTGCGGTGCAAGTGGTTATTTTTACTGGATTCCTGGGACATTTTCACAAAAGTTAAGTGCATTTTGGAAGGCCGCATAAAGCCTCCGCTCTAAATACAGACCGATTTTCAAGAAAATTTTTTTAAAAATGAATTGGGTGGACCCTTTGCCGTTTCGTGCGGTGGATGAAACCATCACCAATCGATTCCCCGGATTTACCAGGGACCAGCCGCGTTCAATTAAGGGAACCAGCCGCGTTCAATTAAGTCCGATTTTGGGTTCCATTTCGCCCACTGTGCATTGCATTGCAATATCTCAGCAACTAAAGGTCGTATCAACAAAGTCCGATAAAGCAAAATATAGAGAATTTTCTCAGCTTTTCAATAATATTTTTTTTCAAAAGTGAGCAAACATGTGCACTAATTTAAAAAAATGAAAAACTGCGACTATTTTGAAAATAGTTACATAAAAATGGCTATAACTTGAAAACGGTGCACTTTATCAAAATTTTACTAGAGTACTTTTTGATTGCAAATTTGATTTTACATCAAAAAATGAAGTTGAAAACTTTTTGCGACCAAAATTTCGATTTTTTGAAAAAATTAGTATTGATTAAAAAATTCATAACTCGGTCAATGATTTTTTGCACAACCTGGAAATTTCTGAAAAGTTGGCTTTTTATGTCCTCTAAAACATATCAAAAAATAAAAAAAAATAAAAATAGTGTTTTAATGCAAATCAAGTTTTAATGATAAAAAGTTAAATAAAAAAATCACCAATTTTTTTTTACCGTGTACCATTTTTTTCCAGTGTAGTCCGAATCCATACGTACAATTTTGCCGAAGACACCAAATCGATCAAAAAATTCCTTCAAAAGATACAGTTTTTTGAATTTTCATACATCATTTTTGTATGGACAGCTGCCAAATTTGTATGGAAAATTATATGGACAAACTAATGATGCAAAATGGCTTCTTTGGGCATACCGAAGGCTCCAAAAAAGTTTCAGCCGGATTAATAAATACAAAAATTAAAATTGAAGAAAAAAGACCGATTTCTTAGAGAATTGCTCTATTTTAAACTGTTGCATTTAATTTAACTGTATTTAATTTTTGAACACTGCGGTAGCATTTTTGTATGGACAGCTACCAAAATTGTATGAATACAGTCGACTCTCTGGCTGTCGATCTTCTCGATATCAATATTGCTCCATCTATCGATGAATTCTTCAGTCCCTTCAAACTGCATACTACGTTTGACTTTATTCCTCGATATTTTCTCTTGCTTGAAGGATCTCTTCCTCGACGGTCCCTTGGATTCTGTTTGCTTTAAAAATCTCTTCCGGTTGTCAATATTGTCACTATCTCATGGCTTACATAGACATTTTTTTGCGAAACGAAGCTTTGAAGGGTGTTTGACATTAGTTTGTTTTTGTTTGATGGACGTTGCCATGATTCTCTCCCATAGCTGGGTACCAAGAAAAACATATTTTCAATCGAGTCTTCATTTTGCATCGTTCTGTAAACTGATGATTCTCTTCCTCGACGGTCCCTTGGATATTGACAACCAGAGAGTCGACTGTATTTGAATGGATAAATTAATTATGCATCATTTAAACTGAATCATTCCATCTGCGTCTCGGTCTACGTATCGAGCAGTAAAGGTAAGAACAAGATTGTCCGTCAGGCCTGAACGCAAACGCAAATTTTTGCGCCTGTCATCATAGCCTGCCAGTCATCGACCATTGAACAAAGCAACCCCTGCAGATTGTTCGACTGACAGTTGATGGAAAAATCGAACTGGCACAGCGTTTTGCGTTCACCACTGCGTCGAACGGACAATCTTGTTCTTAGCTTAACAATCGCGCTTCCAAGCGATAAACTCATTTCACTGAGACCAAAGAACCAAATCAGCGTGTAGCTCTCTTCAACTCGGGACGTCAGTCAGTTTTCGCCGGGTTACTTTGCTGTTTATTTCGTTCGACTTGTCTTTTATTGAGTTTATGTATTTATTGACCGGTTTAGGCTGTGAATTTCACCAAAATGAATCAATTTCTCAAACAATGCAGGACAATACTTGGGAATAAAGTAAGTTTACTACATTTTAGAAGATTGAAAAAAATATTACTATTTTAACCTTTTTCAGCTGCCAAAATTAATCGTCCTCGGCAACGAAAGTTGTGATTTGGACTCCGCCGTGTGCTGCCTTTGTTTGGCCTTCAATCTAGCGAAAAACCCTGGAATTATAAAGTCCCTCACGACATGTAACAACCCAGTGCTGCCAGTCCTCAACGTGACCCGCGAAGAGCTCCCGCTGAAGACGGAAGTCGTTCACTTTCTGCGCTCCAATCATGTTGATTTGGCCGATTTGGTGTGCCGGGATGAAGTTGAGCTTCCCGAGGGACAAAGTGAGACCAAGTTCGTTCTGGTTGACCATCACGTGTCCAGGTTTCGATGGAACGTCGTAGCCGTTGTGGACCATCGACCCTTTGATGGGAACTCTGGCCTCGAGGGTGGGACTTACAAGTTTATTGAGCAAGTCGGTTCTTGTGCCACTCTGGTGACCAAATTGATGGAACAGGTTGATCTTTGTAAGGACGTTACTGGAGGGAATGCAGAAGTTCTGAGACTTTTGTACGGGGCCATCGTGCTGGACACGGTGAACTTTTCCGCAGAAGCTGACCGAGCACGACCGCTGGACCATGAAATGGCGGCACTGATTGAGCGTAGTCTGGGGGTGGCGGAGTCTAGAGCGTATCGAAAGCAACTGTTTGATGAACTGGTTGCGAAAAGGAGTGATGTTTCCAGCCTCGATTCGCTGCAGATATTGTCGAAAGATTTGAAGATAGTTTCGAAGAATAGAATTACGGTTGCCATTCCGGGTTATCCGATCTTGGTTCAGGAGTATATCAAACTTGATGGAGTTGGGGAGAACTTGCGGAAGTTTGCTGATAAAACCAACTCAAATGTTATCGTACTGATGGGTATGAAAGTGACGGATGGCAGCGTGCAGAGGGATTTGGGAATTATAAATATTAACAACGAAAAGTTACATCAAGAGGTAAATCTCTAAAAAAGACATTTTAGAAAATAATTAAAACAATTTTAAATTACAGATTTTGAACAAATTAACCTCAAGCGTTTCACCGGATTTTGCGTTCAAGAAACACGATCACGTTATGATGGAGGGATCATTTTTCCAACAGTGCAACGTAAGAGTTACTCGAAAGCATCTTTTGCCTTTGGTGACCAGTGTTGTGGAAGGGTTTGGCAGCAGTGATTAAAATAAAGGTGCATTGTCTGTTATATGGAACCAAGCATTGAATAAATTAATTTGTTCTGAAATTTGATTTCTTCATGGGTGTTTTGATCTAAGTCTTCCTAAATCATGTCCCGCAACGTCCTCTCAACAATTCTTCTCCGGTTCTTCATTGTTGTGCACAAATTTCATTATTATTATGCACTTTGAAGGAATGCGCCATTCCTTCCCTTAAACAACAAGAACCGCCAACCGGTAATGCCATTTGCCGTGTTGTTGTCTGTTTTTCCTTTTTTTTCGAGGCGTTATGACAAGCAGGCAAACAAAACCCACTCGCGGCATCAAAGTTTGGAGTCACGATCGATCGATCGCGCCCCGCAGAAGCAACTCCGAACAGGTATTTAATGCCAGTTCGGCTTGAAAGAAAGAAAAAAAAGCGAAGAAGATGCACCCTCCGAGCACGATGAAGCTATTTCCAGCAGTGCTGGTATAGTGCTACGTTAGTGCTGCGGGATCGACGAACATTGTCGTAAATCGTGGCTGGAGGAGGACGCGGAAGGATTCTCGCGCTCCACGACAGTTGAATGTCAAAATGTAACCTATTCCTTGGTTGAACTGAGCTTAGTCGGGGGGAGGGAAAAGAAGAAGATCACGCTAGAAGTATGCCTTTTTTTCGAAACGGTGAGGTAGCATCATCATCATCGCGGAAGAACTCTCCAGAGGCTGCTGTCGTCGTCGTCATGTTTCATGCAAATTTTAGCATTATTCAAGAATCACGCTCCCGAGACATTGTCTCTAGTTTTGCTGCTTTTAAGCAGCTTCTGAGTTTCTCTCTTGATTTAAAACCTCTTAGAAGATTTAAATTTGAGATTGGAAACTGATAATCGGAGTCGCGCCTTGTTTACTTATTTATAAAATGATGATTGCATGAATGAATGATAGTATTTATTTCAGAAATTTAGATTCATAAAATCATGAAAAGTATGACGAAACTCTAGAGTACAAATAATCACGAATTCTTGAATTGAAAATTATGATATCTTGAACAGTTTTTTTTTTGTGCGTTTATAATATGGCTATGTGATTTTTTACTCTGGAAAATAACGAAATACACGAAACTTTATAAAAGATGAAATAACCTATAAAATAGCATACATCACATTTTATACTAATCTTTAATCGAATTAGTACTATCTTCAACATTTTTGCCCGTGATACAAAAAAAAAACCTTTTTTAATTTTCTCTGCTTTTTTGTCAGGTAAGATTGTAAAATAATACGATGGTTTGAAAAATAAGTTCATTTCTAAAATAAAAAAGCACAAACCAGAAAAACATAAACAAATTAAAAAATAATTCGAAATTTTAATTTATTTTTTTAAAGATAAGAAATTTTTACGATCAGCATTCAGAAAAAAAAGACATAAATGGAGAACATTTTAAAAACAAAATGAGCAATTCTCCACCTAAACCGGAAATGGATTTTATATTTTTTGATTTGGTCCAAACAAACCCCACAATTCTTTCGTTATGACCAAAGAAGCAATTTTGTTTCATTGGTTCACCCATACAATTTTGACAGCTATCCATACAAAAATGTCACATAAATATTCGAAAATCTGTAACTTTTGAAGTGATTGTCTGATCGACTTAGTGTCTTCGGGAAAGTTGTAGGTATTTGTGAGAATTTTTCAGAAAAAGAAATATTTCTAGAGTTTTTTTTGAAAAGGTCCAATACATCAAATTTCCAGTTTATTTTTGCTTTATGGGTGTTTTTGAAACCGCCTTTAGTCAGGAGTATTAAAAACACCGAAAAAGCAAAAACCGAAAATTTGGTTTATTGGACCATTTTTTTATTTAAAAAAAAAAAACAATTTCCCAAAATCTATGTTATTTTATTTTTCACACCGCAAATTTTGAGCCATAGAAAAGTATGTGAAATTTTAATCAAACATTTTTTTGGCTTCAGTTTTTAATGTGAAATCAAATTTGCAATCGAAAAGTACAGTACTGATTTTTTGGTAAATACACCGATTCCAAGATATCGCCACTTGAAGCTTAATTTTAACTTTGTCCATGATTGTCCATGAGATCCAAATATATATATATATATATATTTTTAAAGTTCCATCAAAATTGGCTAAGAGACAATGAAGATTGGCCTCCTGGTTGCTGAAATAAAGGAATATAGAAAATATAAGAAAAAGAAACAAGAAAGATTAAGTTTTTTAAGTCTCATTCAAACATTCCCACATTTTCTAATGCCAATATCTCAGCAACTAATGGTCCAATTTTCAATGTTGAAAAATGAAACAATTGTAAAAATTTTATGATTTTTCGAAAAAAAAAAATTTGAAATTTTGGAATCAAGACTAACATTTTAACAAGACCAAAAATTTTATACTACGTAATTGAATAATAAATTTAAAAAGCCTGATTTGGGAAACACTCGAGAATTTTTGATATTTTTAAGTTTCTGAAAGCTTTAAAGGCATTTTAGTTTAAAAAAATACTTGGGACCATTCAATAAAGACGTAAAATGATTTTTTTAACATCAATTTCAAAGTTTTTTTTTTCTCAAAAATTTTGCAGGGGAGACAAAAAAATTAACTAAAACTTGGGTTTGCCTTATATCATTAAAAAATATTTCAATTTCAATCAAAATCACTCCAATCTTTCGAGTCAAAGTCACCCTCTACGAGTTAACGCCAACGATGCGACTAAATCCAGCATGGTCAGGGGTGACTTTGGCTCATAATAAACTGCAAAGAGCAAGCCTCACAAACACTCGCAGCAAGCCAGGCACGCGCACGAACACAGACAACTGCTGAGAAGCAAAACAAACCCTGCCGTAGGTTTGACAGAACTATTCGAGAATAACAACAACTTCTCAAGGGGAAGGTAAGTTGGGTAAAATTGAGTGAAATTTGCATCGATATAACTTAATTTTCAATGTTTTAGATGCCACGAACGTACAAACGGGCGGAAAATGCCCGAGGCTATCAAAAGTACGGCGAAGCGGCACTGCAGAAATGTCTGAAGGCAATCCAGAACGGGATGACCCACCGGAAGGCGTCGGAGATGTATGGCATCCCGCGAACCACAATCACCAACCGACTTCAGGGGAAAACCGGTGAAAAGGTCGGTGGACGGCGTGCGTTTACCGACGAGGAGGAACAGCTGTTTGTGGACTGTCTGGTCGTGATGCGAGATTCGGGACTGGCGGTCAACGAACACGATCTGCGCTTCGTGGTGAAAAGTTACCTCACGGAGGTGGGCAAAACGGTGCCCCGGTTTGCGGACAATAAGCCGGGGCCGGATTGGACCAAGTTGTTTCTCGGGCGGCACCCGGAGCTGGCCTTTTTGGAAACAAACAGGAAAGGCAAGGGAAACATCCCGGAGGAAACGCTGAGCGCCTGTGTCAGAGAGCTGATCGAGTCGGCGGATATTCCAGGGGTGGAGATTGCGATTTCCGACGTGCCGGAAATTATGCAGCACTTTTTGGACGTTTAGATTTTTTTGCGTTTAAGATATTGTCTTAATTTTGGTGTAATTTAAGTTATTGACAAGTGAAGAGTGATTTTATTAATAAAAATGTAAATAATGAAAACCATCAGTTTTAAATTTAACTTCATTCAGTGAAATAGAATCACACAGAAAAAATGATGGCAATATTCTTCAGGTTATGGTAAGAGATTTTGTATCAAAAAAGTGCGTATACATCAGAAAATTATGAATTTTCATCAGTTTCTGGTGAATATTCATCAGATTAACATTTTTTAGGTAATATTACTCAAAAAAGAGGTAATATTCAACCTACCAAATTTTCAACATTTCAAAATTCAACTTTTTTTTGCTGTGTAGTAAATTTTCTAATCTTATTATCTGCATAAAAAATTAGAGCGTTATTGCCATATCTATTTATTTTCTAACAGGGAAATGGAATTGAATTTCTACATTGAAAGTCTATCGAAATAATTCAAATATTAACCTAAAATCCAATTAACTCCTTTTTTCGGAGAAATAAATGTGGAAAACACTCCAAGCTAGTGCAGGCCTTTCCAACAACGTGACAAACTCACGTGGACGGTCGCCAATGTCGCGTTATGTCACACAGATGGCATTTTCCACGCGTCTGCTTTTGATTGCAAAAATTATTGGAGCATAACCGGTCCGAAGCCCCAAAACGAATGTCCCATCACCCTAATGAAAAAAGCTGTCATTTGCCAACAAAAAAACCATTAATTGACATTAGATGAATGGGTGCTCTATAAAACATGCGTCCAAATTTATGGATTTCCAAACGTTCACCCACTTGTTGCCGCTGATTGATCTCATTTTCCAATACAAACCAATCGAAACGAAAAACAAACAAACAATTGATTCTCATTTAAAAATAATCACTCATTAGAGCAAATTTCGCAAAGTAGCCCGGCACGCGTTCGAGTGGTGCCCACTTTGACCTGACCTTTCACACTAGGGGGGGGTGGTGGTGAGTTTTAGAGTTTTGAACGCGGCCGAAGGTTACTAGATGACCCGGGCCCGGGCTTGCGAAGAAAAACAAACCAACTTGCGAGGCTGGGAGGCCGCGCGCGTCCTCCACGATGAAGATGTTCGGGCTAATTATTTTCACTTTAGGTCGTCAAGTTTGTTTTCATGTGCCTTTTTTTTAGTTGAGCTAAACAGTGTACAGCTGCTACTGGGGTGGCTTCTGTCGTGAGTAGGTTTTAGGAGACCTCATGACATATAGGTGACGAATGACCACATTTCGGTGAGTCACCATGTTTCAATAAACAACAACATATTAATTATTTTATAAATTTAACATTTTTTGGAAATATTTTATAACATACAACGTTTTATAAATAACGGTAATTTCTGGAGCAACATTTGAAAAGGGCGATTGACAGCAGCAACTATTGTGCAAATTCCAAGACAATGAGTAACTACAGTAGTTGTTGCGAAATTGGGTACTAAAGTCCTATGTCATTTTTTATGTACAACGTTAAAAAACACGATTAAAAACCATTTCTGATCACTTTTTTTTTTTCATTTTAATGAAATTTTTTTTTGACAAGACAACATTTTTTCGATGGATCAACTATGGTCCCCTTGGAACGTGCTGTCAAGTAGGAGCTTGTCTGTCAAGAAGGACCGTGAGGTTAATTTTTCAAAATTGATTTAAAAATCCATTTAAACTCTTTGTGGTCGTACAAAGGGTCATTGTACTCAGAAAAATAAGCTTTATCACTGTAAACAATAATATCAGCAATCTAAGCTTCATTTAAGAACCCAATTGGGCTGAGAATGTAGCCCAGTCACCGTATCCCAGTCACGACGTTCTAGCAGGATTCTAGCAGAATTCTTAGAAAGCTGGATATTCTTAGAGCATTCTAGCAGAAATGTTCCACCGTTCTAGCAGGATTCTGACAGAACCAGCTCTGCTAGAATATTTCGTGACTGGGATGCTGCTCGCTAACTGGGCTGAACGAAAAATAACGAGGGGACCACCGATGCATAGTATTTTTTGATGAAATATAAAAATAAAATTTAGTCAAATTTATTTACAGTGCTTACTTTTCATATTATTTTAATTGTGACTTGGAATTAAATAAAAGTTTGAAAAATGTTTTTTTTTTATTTATTGAACATTATTTTTGCATCCATTAACCCCTCGGTCATTTCGGTTTGTTTTGGGTTTTTGACGTTTGTCTGCTTTCTAAGTGGCCATCGAGCGCCCAGTTAAAATATTGTTTTACACTTCGAGTTTTGTGAAAAAAAGTTTCCTGAAGTTAAATAATTAGCCAAACAGTTCAAACTGTTAAAATGCTTAACCGACAAACTTAAGGGGATGAAATGTGGTTTTTTTTTTGAATAGGTCCAATAAACTAAATTTTTAGTTTTTGCTTTTTGCATGTTTTTAATACCCCTGGCTCAAGCCGGTTTCAGAAACACCCAAAAAGCTAAAAGTGGAAATTTGGTTTAGGCTGGTACAAATATTTTTAAAAGTTTCTGTCACACCCCCCCCCCCCCTTCAAAATTGGCCCGAAAAATCAGGGGGCAAAAAAATATTTTTACAATAAACTTCAAAATTTCAATGAAAATTCAAGTGCAGCCAGCTGAAATCAAATTAAAATACATTCTTCTGCGTTTAAAATCATTTTTAGCATGTTTGGGTTTATTAAAAAATCTTAAGATTTTTTGAAAATTTTCGATGCAAAATCTTTTTTTTCGATACAATTTTTGTTTTTGTCAGATCTTAGATTTTTTGAAAACTAATGATTGCAAAACAACTGAACTAGTGTAAAATGCATTTTAAAACACTTTTTTCATTTAAATGTGAAGACTATGGCTTGTTATTTTAATTTTTATATTTTTTATTTTTTTGCCCCGGCCAGGGCCGAGGGACAAAAACTTTTTTAAATATTTGCATCGGCCTTATTGGACCTTTAAAAAAAAAACTCCAGAAATTTTTTCATAAATTCATTTATATTTTTTCAAAATTTTCAGAATTCAGAATTGATTAATAAATTGATTTTGGACTTTTTTAATTGATGCCTTTCTAGGAGGGGTGTTGGGTAGAGACCCTAAATAGGGAGACTGGTCTAAGCTGGCTAAATCGATCTGGCAACGTAAGTTTTGAGCTTGGCAACACTGATAAGTTTTGCTGGGCGTAAAGGCACATGCTCGTTTGGATACGTCAAACTCGTGTCTGTTTGGGTACGTCAAATTCACTTCGACCAGTCTCCCTATTTAGGATCTCTAGTGTTGGGTTGTAGAGGGTTAAATTTATATTAGTTTGATATTTTCCATATGTCATTCCCAAAACATCAAAATAGTAGTTTATGCAACATGTTGCAAAGAGGATTTTTCAGCACTAGTCGTACATTTATCCAACGAGGTTCACCGAGTTGGATAAATACGAAGAGTGCTGAAAAAAACATGTTTTGCAACGAGTTCCAAACAACATTTTTTGCAATTCCAAAAAACACACACTGAGTGAAATTTTATGTCAAATCTTCATGTATTTTGTCAATAAATCGTTTAAATCAAAAAAAAATGTTGAAAAGTGTTACTTTTCGAAACAAGTGCTGAAAAGTTCAACTTTTAAGCATCCATTTGAGTGCTGAAAAGTAGAACTTTTCAGCATTTATTTTGAAAAGTGTTGCTATTCGATTCTGTTATTTTTGGTACAGAAAAGTAGGCTATATCGTCGTTCAAGAATAACAGGAAAAGTAAGAAGTTTCACGACGGAATTGCTAAAAAATAATTAATTGATTTAGAAAATGTGTCATACAAAATAATGAAGTGCAAATTTTCCCCTCTCTCCTCTTCCAGCGCTAACGCTAACACTGACCGCCATCACGGGCACGGGCGGCCAGTTTCCGCCCGGGCCCCGCTACAGCCTGGACAACATGCCCAAGACGAGCTTCAGCTGCCGGGACAAGATCCTCGGCGGGTACTACGCCGACTCGGAGACCCAGTGCCAGATGTTCCACGTGTGCGTCAAAGTGTCCGGAATAGGCGTAAGTCCCATGCTCCCAGCTCGGAAATCAACCATCAAAACACCACTCGCAACTAATTCAGACATCAAGCTTGATTACTTGAACACACACCGCTGCGGCAGAGTAGGTTTCCCATTACAACAAGCGATGAACGATTACCGATCGAGCGCCATTAATCAGCTTTTACATCATCGATTGTCATTTGAACGCCAATGGGTTGACCTCGCTTCCCCTCTGATGGCTAGGGTCTCATTAGGTACCGACCACAGCGATGATCGACTCTCGTTCGGATCGTCGTCAAACTCCCAAGAGACATCACCGTGAGCAGCAGAAACCCCGGCAATGGAATTCCACCAACGACGATCGAAGACGACGACGACGATGATTCGACACAACTCCGAGTTTTTCCCAAGAGATTCGGTTGACCTTTTAGTGAGATGATCAACCGTGGTCATCAGCCACTTCAAGACCTTTTCAGATCAAGTCCTCTTGCGCAGTTGTACCTACGACATTGGGACTGAAAATGGACAAGTCACCTACTTATGTGACAGTACTAGTAGCAATCATGGGATTACTTTTGGGAACCAATTTGCCCTCACACACCTGCTGGCGAACAACTCATTTAACGCTTGATCAATTAGTCACGATTGCGTAATTAGTGTCTGAGACAACGAGATACAAGTATGCTAAATTTGCATAAATTACAATTCGCTACTGGTTAATGCTACCAACCCTTGGTGCAAAGATAATTTTGTATAATTGTGCAGTCAGGGGTGCCACATTAGTAACAATACAAAAACAAAAAAAAATTGATTGGAAAGTGCTACAAAATCCGTTGCGAAATTTAAGGTATATTTTTAGTTGTAGCAGTAGTGCTGGAAAAATAATGAAAATTTATTAAAATTACGCATTTGACGAATTGGAAACATTTGAAACAAAATCAAGATAAAGAATTCAAACCTTTTCAAAAAACATTATCACTTTAAATGCTTTGTAATTAAAATAATTTTACCAATTTCTGAACCAAAGTAAATCAACATAAACCGGTTTAGCTGACAGCGTTTTTTGAATCAGTTTGGCATGCTAAACAGTCTTACAAAAAAACGGTGAAAATTGCCCAGAAAGTGGTAAAATTTTCGCTTTTTTGAAAATCTTCATATATATTATTAATAGTCAAGCAATAATCGTTTTTGGGTTTTGAATATATATATATATATTTTTTTAATATCGACTTGCGAACCCCTGACCTGTACCATCTCTCAACCATCATCAGCTTTCTAGCCTTGAGAAGGCCAACCACCTTTTGCCGAGAACCAGCCTACTGCGTTCTTCACGCGCGCTGCATAGATCATAAAAACCTCCCCCTCAAGAGAGTCCACCACTTAATTGCAGCGCTCGTTGCGCAAAGTTGCAGAACCCTTCCACAACGGTTCCAACTCTCGGAACATTCCCAGCATCACCACCAGCAAAGGCCCAAAGACCCAAGAGGCGCGCGCGCGCCCGGCTGATTTCACACCTCATTTTATAATCACGACCATTGTTTTCAACCAGTCTCTCTGTAGGTAACTAGACCACCAGATCCGCCGTCGACCGGAGAGACCTTAACCAACATCAACAACACAACACCGCCACCGCCACCAACATCTGCAGCACACTCCCAGAAATCGCACTGCTCGCGGCACCTCCGACACTACCCTCCAAGACGCCAACGCCAGACTCCGCGACGGACCTCCCCAAAACAACCAAGTCGAAGGCAATTTAAATTTTCTCACGAATTAATCTCTTTTTCTTCTCTTTTCTCCCAACGACACCTCTCGTCGCGTCCGCACGCCTGCTGCGATCAATTGTTTGAAAATAAAAAAATAAAAAAACGCACGTGGCCTTGCGCAAACCGGCACGGCGTCGCATGACAGGTGCAAGACTTCAGATTCCTTTGCCCCAATGGTACGGCTTTCGACCAGGAAGCCCAAATCTGTGCCGATTGGGGCGATGTCGACTGTGAAGCCGCCACGCTGTACTACGGCAGCGACAACTTTGACCTGTACCGGCTGGGGTCCGGCTTCGAGAGCAAGCGGGCGCCGTTCGCCGAGGAGGAGGAAGCGACCTTCCACCTGCAGCGGGCTGAGACTAGTGGGTGTTCTTCAAAACGAGGTCGTTTTAGATGTTCTGAAGTTGGGTTTGTTTTCGCAGGTGACGCTAGACGTAGCAAACAGTTCATCGTGAACCAGAGCTCGAAGCCGCAGCAGCCCCCTGTACATTCGAATCCGAACCAGATTCCTCCGGTGCAACGGCCCCAGCAGCAACAGCAGCTTCAGCAGCACCACCAGCAACAACACCATCATCACCGGCAGTCTCCGGTCACGACTACGACGACCACGACAACAACCAGCACTACCGCGGCACCCTTCTACAGCACCACGGAAAACTACTTCAACAAGGCCAGTAACCTGCAGTACCAGAAGCAGATCCAACAGAAGCACCAGCAGCACAAGCAACAACAGCTGGCGTACAACCAGCAACAGCAGATCCAGCAGCAACAGTACCGGCAACTGACGGCCGCTGCCGCCACCGCAACACCTGCAGATCGATCACGTCAGGCCGAGGAACTCCGGTCAACGACACCGACCAGCTTCCCCAGCAACCATCAACCCACGCAGCGCACCAGCGACAACAGTAGTAACTATCCTAGAACCGATGGTCTGACTGCTTTTTTCATTCCTTATTGACCGAAAGACGCCATTTTGTTCTATACTCGTTTAACAGTTTATGCCTCATCGACCAACCTCGTTTCAGCTTAACCACAGACACTGTTTAAAGATTTTATGCTTTCATTAATCTTCCATTTCCTCACAGACGA
Source organism: Culex quinquefasciatus (assembly GCF_015732765.1). Classification (NCBI taxonomy): domain Eukaryota; kingdom Metazoa; phylum Arthropoda; class Insecta; order Diptera; family Culicidae; genus Culex; species Culex quinquefasciatus. Next base: position 6,413,784 of record NC_051861.1, read on the forward strand.
CGAAATCTTCCGAGGTTCTCACAGCTCCCACTTCTTCAACAACCGCAACAACGGCAAGGAAGATTTCGACGACGACTTTGTGCGACGTCCGGCCGCCAGCACCACTTCCCCAACAACCACCGCTCGTCCGGCAACACCCAGCAACACCAACGCCACCCGCTCTACCCAGACCCGGGGTCGCAACCGCGGACGCGGTAGCGTGCGTGCCCACAACCTGAACATTGTCCGTAGCGAAGCCAAGCCAACGCCGGCCCGTCAGCAAACGCGTCTCCAGGCAACCACTCCGGAAGACTTCTTTGACGTGCCCAAGATCCAGAACTTTAGCCGGGGCTCCGCCAACCATCACAACAATAACAACAACAACAACAATTTCCGGCAACAGCCTACTACGGTGCTGCAACCACAGACCGACAACAAAATCAACTTTGGCCAACAACAACAACAAAATCAGCAACCGGCATCAACGCCGGCGCCATTTTCTCGTGGTCAGCGCCCAACGCAAAATGCGGCAACTAGTCGAAGCTCGAACGCTTTCTTCCAGCAACAGCAAACTAACACGACACCCGCTAGATCTATTGCCCAGCAGTACCAAACCACGACTCCTGCCGCGCAGCGTTTCCAGCAGCAGCAACAACAGGTCAACACGACGCCACGGCCGCAGAACTTCCAGCAGTTCCAAACGACGACGAATGTTCCGCTGAACCAGCAACGCTACCAACCACCCAGTACACCTACGGCAGCCAATCAACACTTTACCGACTTCAACAACCAGTTCTTTGCGCCCAATCCGAGTACAACGCCGCCGCCGAACATCAACTACCAATTCTTCAGCCGGAATCCATCAACCCCTGTTCCAGCGCAGATCATAAACCGCAACCCGTCAACTCAAGCTCCAGCGCAGAACTTCAACCGAGTAACGCAGGCTCCTCAGTTCTACAACACCGGATTCGAGAACAAAGCCACCGAACGCAACGAACCCATCACGACGCCTCAGGAATCCCAGCGAAACCGCGCCCAATCTCGCTCCTTCAACATTGACCCCGCTCGGCTCAACCAGTTCAACTACAACGAGTACCAGGGAAGTCGCACAAGCACGACTACCAGCACCACTACAGTCGCTCCGACGCCAGCTGCCGCCGTCTTCGACTTCAAACCGTCCACGTACAATCCACTCAGCTATCGCCAGCAGCAGCAGCCCCAGCAACCTCTCCGTCAACATCCGCCATCGTTCAACGTGAACCCGTTCGACCCTCGCTCAACTGCGGCCTCCGTCTCGATCACCACGACCACCACCAGCACTCAGCGACCAGCGTCCAACAACGAGCAGCGCTACCAAACGATCTCGCGAAGCGCCAGTGACAACTACACCCCCTCGACCATCAAGAAGTTCTCCACGCTGGTCCCCAAAGATCAGTACAATCCGACGACCTTCAAACCGAACGCGCTCAGCAAGAAGGCTCTGCTGCAGTTCGTGATCCAGAAGCCCGAAAAGCAGGACAAGATCGTCCCCCCAGCGCCAGTCAAGAGCACGGTCTACGTACCAACGGTACCTCCAGTAAGCATCACCACGACCACTACGACGACCCAAGCTCCGGTAGTGCGCAAGCAACCCCAGCCCAACAACTTCTTCCAGCAGCCTCAGCAACAGCCAACGCGACCAACCACGACTACGACCACCACCACTACCCAGCGTCCGCAAGACATCGACGAAGACGACGGCCAGTACCATCCGGAACTGTACGAGAAGGACTTCTACCGGAACCGCGTCAAGGCCAAGTTCAACCAGGAACGCAAGCAGAACTCCCAAGATCCACTTACCTCCTCGCGGAACAACTTCTTCCAGCAGTCCACCCCGGTGTCCCAATCGCTATCCTCCAGCGACGAAGACGAGATCTTCCGGACGGCCCACTCGCAGAACATCGCCGCCAGCGGTAACGATCTGATCCTCGAGCGCGCACGGCAAGCCGCCGCCAAGATCAACGAGTTCCTGTCGTCGTCCTCGGTGAAGCCAACGGCACCGGCACCCACGAAAAAGGCCCACCACCAGTCCAAGGACGCCAACCAGCGGGTAAACCCCCGACCCTTCTCCAAGGCCCCAACGATCCCGCCGAACGCCACCAGCACCAAGAGACCCGCCGACGACAAGGAGGAGTACGACTACGCGTACTACGACACCGGCAGCCCGGACGTGCCCGAGTACGACGTCATCGAGGACTTTGGCCGGACGTCGGCGCACAAGAAGAACAAGAAAAACTAAGTCGGTAGCGCTTAGCAGGCGGGCATAACCTCAAACGTTTGACAGTTGGTGCAAGCGCGCCAGCTGTCAAAACGGGACGCCATGTTGTGGGGCGGCTGCCAGTTGTGTATAGATTTTAAATTAATTTAAATTAATTCACCTAGCGGAGCGAGCGCGATTTTCCTTAAGAATCCGAACGTCGGAGGAGGAGAAGTTGGGCGTGAGAGAGAGAGAGAGAGAGAGAGCGAAGATGCGCGAACCAAAACTACTGCCATTATTGTGATTGTCACTGTAAACTAACGACGCGGTCAAAAATGTTGTTGGTTTTTTTGGAACTGTTTTGCGACATCGATATAACAAAGCCAGTATTCTCGAGTGTAACCCTATTTTCATCTCCAGGACGGTGTCATCCGTCGTGAATCATTTATTTCGATTTAAAAAAGTGTTAGATTAAATTATTTTGTTTAGAGAAATCATCATTCCTTTAGTGTAAACTATAAAAACACACACACACTCTTTCAAGGCGAGATGTTGAGGTTAAAACGATGTAAGGAAAGTGAAATCTTCTTTTGTTTCTATCTGTCTAAATCAGTTGTAAATATGTTTTATTGAAAGCGAAATGTATGACATAAGAGGAAGTAATAAAGAAAACAAACGTTTATCAAAGCAGGCTGGCTTTCATTGTTTCCGAACAAAGTCCTTGCGAGGTCGTGACGTCAACGTGGCTGGTAAATGTCATTGGTGACCAGCCGGACCCTAAGATGACAGTTTTCGTGAGTTGCGCGTATTCACCGACAGATGGCCAGTGGGCCTCGTCGGATCCGCCCATTAATTACGCAACTCAAAATTTGCATGGGAAACTTTTTTTTCGTGACGGCTTTCGTGGCACTCTCCTTTAAACTTTTCTAGACTAATATTTGGACGAGGCGTATCTCTAAGCAAGTTTTTACAAAAATGATTTCAAACTGCTTATTTTGTCGTTTTAAACCGAAACAAGGCAAAAACTATATTTATTTAAACTATACGCCATTTTCCAAATTTTGGCTAGATAATACCAAGGGCCGCCATCTTAGGCCCACTGGGCCCACAAAAAGAGGTACGCTCAGTTTGTATGGGAGCTGTCAACATGCTCCCGGGCTGTTGGTGACAAACGACAGTTGCGACATCTTTGCTGTCAAGGAGCAAACAAGGACGTCATGACATTTGTCTCCGGGGAAGAACTTGGGGTAAATTATTTTTTTTTACTTTGTGTCAACATCTTTATGTTCAATTAAAATATTTGGACAATATTAATGACATGCAAGTCAAAATGTTTTATAACGCAGTCCTACGCCATTTCATCTGTCAAACTTTAGGATGATTTTGAAATTTTGAATATATAATTTGTTTGTTTATAACTAAAGTTGTGCGTTTTTTAAAAGTTGTAAACATTTGAGGAAAAAATTAACATTTAAAACAAAATTAAACAAAAATATTCAACAATAACGTAGGACTACGTTTTAAATAAACAAGATTTAATTGAAATTTCATACGTAATTCTAAATTTGCCCTTAATTTCTCAGCTTCTCCCACCCCCAACTAACTACAAAATAACAACGACTGTTTGTGACGCAGAGAAATATGCTACACTTGAAAAAAAAGGAAATGCAATAAGACTCACTGTCAGTTGCAGAAGATTCACGAGGTCACACGCGCGCAACGGCTTGTTGTGGGCGCCCATCGGCGGATAGACAATGCCGCCGAGGAGGACAATACGTAACGGGTCTTCCCCTATTTAAAAGGAATCCTCCCGGCAGAATCACAGGTCAGTGCAGTGCAGCAGTTTGGGTGAAGCGTCAAGGTTTCCGCGTCTGGATTAGGGAATCATTTTTTGGATTGTTGAGCCGCCGGAAATGGCTGCTGGGAAGTACTTTTGGATTGGGGCCGGACTGCTCCAGCTAGTGGTGCTAGTGCTGGGAGCTCCCGATGGGATAAATATTTACAAAGGTGCGGTTTTAGTAAAAGTGAAACTATTTTTTTGTGAAATTTGTGCTAATTACATTCGCAGATATGCTTCGAGTAAAAAACGACGAAGATGACTACGCGGCAATGCTCAGTGCGGAAGATTTCGATGAGCCAAAACTAGGTATGTGAATCTAAATTTAATTAAAAACTAAAGAAGTTTACAAAAAAAAAAATAACTTTGCTTAAGCGTGTAGAGTGTAAACAAACAGCTGTCACTTTCAAACAAGCCAGCTCGATTATTTATCCGTTGTTGGCTTAATGTCGGGCCAAATTTTAGTAAATGTCAAGGAGCTATTAGATTATGGCAAACTTTTTGTTTTGTTCGTACTTTTTTGTGTTTGAACATGGATAGAAATCCTGTAAGCAAATCCGGTTACACTGTGTTGTTGAATTCGACAACAACCGATTTTGAAAACATTTGCAGCGAAATCGAGAAAAATGTTGACGATTTTGGAAACATTTCCATGTTGTCTAATTCAACAACACAGTGTTACCGCTTACAGCATTTTTATCCGCGAAAGTTTGCCTAACTCGCAAACAAAGCCAAATGTAGCAAACTGACGTTTCTGCAAACAAATGCAGGCAAACAAACAGAGCAGGCAACCTGCCAAACCGACAAAAGGTTTGTTTGCTTGCGAGTTTGTTTGTTTGTTTGCCATAGTCTGATAGTTCCTTCAGTCTGTTGGGATGACAGGTTGTCAGCACAAACAATAAAGGAGCTATTACACTAGGGCAAACAAACAAACTCGCACTCGAAGCTTCTTTAAACGGATCACGTTTTACAGAATTTACATGGGAGAAAGGAGGCGTGGACATACCGTACCAAACACTCCGGAACTTGTTTTCACTTAAAAACAAAATGTTTGCACCTTTTCAGTTTTCTACCGAACTCCGCTAGATTCCTTCTCCGATGTGAGCATGACCGGGTACGGAAAGCGAACCGTTAACCGGTACAAAAGTACGTATTATCGACCCAAATCTCATCAAAACAACATTCAAAGCGATTCTCCCGTCCCTTTCAGACATGATGCTGAACAAGGACGCTCCGGACGCGCTGCTCTTAGACGACCCGTTGCTCCAGGGCAAGGATGTAGCCGGCCGAATGTACTTTCCGCGCGTCTCCACCAAACGAAGCCCGGGCGCCATCCTGAGCTGGGCCATTCCGGCGGCCAACCGAGTGTCTGTGATAATCCACCCATTTCGAAGAAGCAAGACCTTTCGATTCTAAAGGTTCCTTTCGTTTTGTTTCTTTCATTTAGACGGGTGTTCAACACCAACTACCGACCCCCGGGAATCAACCGTCCGGCGGCCTAAGCACGACCGAACCTACCACGACCACCACAACCCTCGGACCGAGAAAACACTAAACACGCCACTGGATAGGACTTGGCATCGACAGAGGAAGCGGAGGAGAGACAGAGATAGAGAGAATGTTATCGTCACTTGCGTTTTTCCGTAGCACACCGCCTAAACAATAACAAAAATAATAACATCAACAACATTACGCGATCGCCAACACCACCAACACCAACGTAATGCGCGATTGACAAGAAGGGCTTCTTCAAAACACAAAACATCAATATGGATTTAAGACATTGTTCTGTTCTGTAAATAAAACTTGTTCAAATTAGGGAGTTCAAAGCTTAAGGGATTTTGGTATGATCATAGTAGGCTAATGATGACAGCTCCGACACTCTCGTCAAATCTGGAGCAACACGAGAAAAGGGCGGATAAGCATTTTGACATCTAGAACTATTTTGCAAATTCCGAGCCAACAGGTAACTTTTTCACCAAACTCGATGTGTTAAACAATAGCAGGCCTTCTCAGCTACCATCTAACGTAGCGAGTTTTGTTAAATAGTTACCTGTTGTTTCGGAATTTGCAAAATAGTTCAAGCTGTCAAAATGCTTACGCGCCCTTTTCAAATGTTGCTCCAGAAATGCGATTTCAATACTGTTGCAGAGCCAAAATTACTCAGTCTTGTCCTTTCCGCCCTTTCCAAATCGCTTCCGCAAGTACTTCGAAATCGTATTGAACGAAAACACCACCGGAATCATGATCGGCAAAAACAACGGAATGTAAATGGCGTACTTTTGCTCGCTCGGAAAGTACAACAGCGCCAACATGCTCGGATCAAAGAACGCCCTCTCCGCCGAAACGTAAGCCTCCCGCGCCTCGGCGGCGGCCTCCCCGAGGCGATTCTCCTCGAGCAACCGCTTCGCAGCCGTAATCCTCCCATAAGCGTCCTTGATGGCCGCACCTACCTGGTCGTTGATCACGATGTACTCGATGTCGCCCAGCAGCTGGATCAGCGACTGCAGCGTCAGCGTGGCCGAGTGGATCCGGTAGATCGTGTTGGCGCGGATAAAGTTGTCCACCTCCCAGGCGCGGGGTTCGATCGAGTTGAGCGGGGACAGGCTGGCGTCCAGCAGGGGGATCTGGAACAGGAGTTGGGATGTTTAAGACATTTTGTGGACTTGGATTTTCGAATTTTGAAATTTTAAATAAGATTAAAAAAACTGAAATTAGGAATTAAAAAACTGTTAAATCCAAATAAAAAAGACAGATTTTTTTTTAAATTTTGGAATTTGAATTTTTTTGCATTTATCAAATTTTAAATTTTTAGAATTTTAAAAATTTAAAAGTTTAAAATTCTAAAAATTTTAAAATTTTAAGCTTTTTAATAATTTTATAAATTTCTAGAATTATATTAAATTTTAACAATTAAAAGAATTAAAAAAAAATTAAGAATTTAAAGAATTTTTGAGAATTTTAAGAATTTTAAGAATTTTAAGAATTTTAAAAATTTTAAGAATATTAAAAATTTTAAGAATTTTAAGAATTTTGAGAATTTTAAGCATTTGAAAATTTTTAAGAATTTTAAGAACATTAAGAATTTTAAGAGTTTTAAGAATTTAAAGAATTTAAAGAATTTAAAGAATTTTAAGAATTCGATAAATTTAAAGAATTTAAAGAATTTTAAGAATTTATAGAATTCAAAGAATTTAAAGAATTTAAAGAATTTAAAGAATTTAAAGAATTTAAAGAATTTAAAGAATTTAAAGAATTTAAAGAATTTAAAGAATTTAAAGAATTTAAAGAATTTAAAGAATTTAATGAATTTAAAGAATTTAAAGAATTTAATGAATTTAATGAATTTAAAGAATTTAATGAATTTAAAGAATTTAAAGAATTTAAAGATAGAATTTAAAGAATTCAAAGAATTGGGTCCTAAAATGAAGCTTAGATTGCTGATATTATTGTTTACAGCGATAGAGCTTATTTTTCTGAGTACAATGACCCTTTGTACGACCACAAAGTATTTAAAATGGATTTTTAAATCAATTTTGAAAAATTAACCTCGCGGTCCTTCTTGACAGAAAAGCTCCTACTTGACAGCTCGTTCAAAGGGGACCATAGTTGATCCATCGAAAAAATGTTGTCTTGTCAAAAAAAAATTGCATTAAAATGAAAAAAAGTGATCAAAAATGGCTTTTAATCGTGTTTTTTACCGTTGTACATAAAAATTGAAATAGGGCTTTAGTACCCAATTTAAAGAATTTGAAGAATTTAAAGAATTTAAAGAATTTAACGAATTTAAAGAATTTGAAGAATTCCAAGAATTATTCTTTTAAGAATTTTAAAAATTTTAAAATGTTTTAGAATATAAAAGATATAAAAATTAAACGAATTTAAAGAATTTTGAAAAAAAAATCTGAATTTAGGCAAATTTAAGAATTTATTTTTTTATGAATTTTAAGAATTCCAAGAATTTTTAAAACTCTGATAATTTTTGGAATATTAGGAATTTAACGAATAATAATAAATTTAAGAATAAAAATAAATTAGAAGTTCTTAGGATTTTTAAATTACTAAGAATTTTTAAAAGTTAAATAAAAAATTAAAATTTGAAAAATAATTTATAATTTATCATTTTTAATTTTTTTGGAAAAAATAGAATTTTAGAACCTGTAGAATTTTTTTTCTTGATTATTTTTTGAAGAATTTTTAGGATAGTTTATAGGTTAGATTAATTTTTTATTTTTTTTTTGAAATTGATAAATTTTTCTTTTTTGTTTTGAATTCATACTTTTTTTAGAACTATGAGTATTTTTTCTTATTTTTTTTCGTTTTTAGCATTTTTAGAAATCATGAATGTTGAGAATTAAAAAAAAAATCGGAATTTTAGTAATACAAAAGTTTTAAGAATTTGAAAATAAAAAAAAAATTTCAGAATTTTTATATTTTTAGTATAAATATTAGAAAAATAAAACAACACAATTTAAGAAAAAATTCTGATTTTTGGAAATGCTAGAATTTTTAGATTTTTTTTATTTCAAAAATTTTAAGAATTTGAGTAATTTCATAAAATTTTAGGAATTTAAATAAAAAAAGAAAAGTTTCAGAGGTTTATAATTTATAAAATTTCAATTTTTTATATTAATTTTTATTTTTAGAAATTTGGAGATTTTGAATTTTTTCATTTTTTTCAAAATGTTTAGATTACAAACCAGATTTTTAAAAATTACTGATTTTTAATTTTTTTTAGAATTTTTGGAATTTTTAGATTTTTAGAATTTTAGGCATTTCATAAAATATTAGGAATTTGAATTAAAAAATAAAATTTTCAGAGGGTTTTTAGAATTTATATAATTGTTTTTTTTTTTTATAATGATTAAAATTTTTAGATTATTTTTTTGAATTTTAAAAAGTTTTTAGAAATAAAAAATAGATGTTTTAGATTTTTTTGAATTTTTAATTTAAATTTTTTTGAACTTTAAGAATAGTTTACTGCCCTGATCGCATAAATGCCCCATATGCATTTTTATCGCTTTTGAGTTATCGATGCAGTTTGGTTCAAAATCGTGGTTAGAATTTTTTTTAAGAGTTTTTAAAATTTTTAGCATTTGCAGAATTTTAAGAACTTCTTCAATTAGTTTTTATTTAAGAATGTCAGAAATTGAATTTAGAATTAAAAATAATAATTTTTAAAGTTTTTAGAATTTTTAGATTTCAAACCATTTTTTTAAATTCTGATTTTTAGAAATTTTGGAATTTTTAGATTTAAAGAATTTCTGAAATTTTTAGAATCATAAAATTTTAAGAATTTAATTTGAAAAAATAAAAAGTTTAAAGAGTATTGAGATTTTTTTTAAATTTGGATTTCTTTATAATAATTCAATTTTTTAGAAATTTTACGATTTTTGGATTTTTTAAAATTATGAATTGTTTAGATTTTTTTTGTAATAAAAAAAATTAAAGAATTTAACATGTTTTTTAGGATTTTTAGAAATTTCTGAATATTATTTTTTTTCTTTTTATTAAAATTTTTAGAATTTTAAGAATAGTTTATTGGTTGAAAATTTTTGAATTGTTTTCAGAATTTTCAATTATTACAAAAATATAAAATTTAGTTTTTTTTTTCATATTTTGGGATTTGTTAAATTTTTTTTATGAATTATTGAATCTAAAATTTACGATTTTTCTACAACTCTGCTGAATTTTTTTATTTTTTATGTCATTGTAAATTAATAGAATTTTTAAAGATGCTCGCTACTCACATTATTCTCCAGATCGAAGATCTTCCTCAGCTGGTACAACATCGCCGGCATCACGTCCTGCGAGCTCACGTACACCTCCGAGTGCTCCGAGCTGTTCAACCAGTTCAGAATGGTTTCGTCCTTCGGGTTGGCCAGCACGATTCCACCCCACTTGGCCGAGGTGAACGCCTCCACGTTATCGGCGGAAGCGCGCGTCCCGTCCTTGCGGTAGATTCGAAGTGGAGCCAGCTCACAGGGCGGGACGTACACGACCAGGTGGATTCCGGGATCGTTGGAGATTTGGTTGCCGAGCTTCTTCTCGAAGGAGGTGATCACGTGCGGCAGGACGTCCTCCACGATGGCGTAGTGGCGGCGGAGTTTGGTGTCGTCCTGGACCTGTTTGAGGGGGGAGTTTTGGATCTCGACCTGGTACGCCCACTGGGTCTTGACGGTGAAGTTGGCGATCGTGGAGAGTTCGGTGAGGAAGGGGACGATGTAGTTTTCTGCGGCGGCGCGGGCGTTCCAGTGGACTCGTTGGACGTCCGGGCGGGGTTGATGACGGAGATCAGGACTTCGTAGTGCGGTTGCATCGGGGCCGTGTTGAGACGCAGCTGGCGACCTTTGGTGGTTTGCATGTCCTTCGAGCCGAGGATCGCCTTCAGTTTGTACTCTTGGAGGATCCACGACGAGAGGACTTGGTAGATTTTCAAGGAAGCTGTAGCGAAATAAGAGTCAGTTGATTGTACTTGACCTAGACGAAGCCGATTAACTCACTTGCACTCTCGGATATGAACGCCGATCGCTCGGAGGTCACCAGAACGTCCTCGCCCAGTTTGGGCCACTCGATCAGAACGAATTCACCCAACCCAAGTGGGTATCGCTTCAAAATTGCCGCTTCGAGTGCTGCCGGAGTCTTGGCGGCCTTCACAACCTCCGGTTCCAGGGTAAAGTCCTCCAGCTCAAGGTTGAACACAACTGCAATACCAACGATGGGGTTAAGATCGACTCTACATCAAAAGATCAAACAAACACTCACAATTATTCTCAAACTTCTTGCGCAGCTCAAAGGCCAAAATGTCGCGCCGCTCGCGGGACGACCCCACAAACAGCCCCATCCGGATGGTGGCCTTGATGGGGGTGTCGTCGAGGGATTCGATCTCGGCGTACGGCAGCGACACCCGGTACACCTCGGTCGTCTTCCACCACATCGGCACGCCGATCACGATGATGACCACGATGAAGGCCAACGTCGCGTAGATGTGGATGGTGTCTGAAGAAGTGGGAAGAAGGGGTAAAGTGTGACTTAATATCTTTTTGTTTCTCAAAACCACCGGGATTTCGTACTGGACACCGGGAAAAGATAAAAAAACAACCAGTTTAACTTTTTGCGCAAGAAAAACCGATGCGAAACCATTTATTTTCACTCCTTGTAACTACACGCCAAAATGTACGTGTACGGATGTCCCGCTTTCTGCTCGTCGTCGTCGTCGTCGTCGTCGTCGCCTTCCTTCTTCTCATCCTCCTCCCGACGCTGCTCCTGCTGCTGCTTCAGCTGCAGCTGTTCCTGCTCCAGAAACACATTCCGGGACACGTACTTGGTAAACTTGGTGGTTCCCTCGGCCCGGTAAACCACGTTCAGCACGTTGTTCTTGGGATAAACGGTGAGCAGGACCGGGTCGTCCTCATCCCCGTCGTCATCGTCATCGCCCGCGGAGTTGCTGCTCGGGCGCTGGTCACCTTCCGGCACCAGGTACGTCACCACGCCGACGTTGTCCTGGGCGTTCAGGAAGAACAGCAGGTCGAGCGCGCAGTCCGAGTACGAGGACGGATCGCCGAGGACAGTGTAGCAGCTCTTTTGCCAGCGCTGCAACTCGATGGCACAGGTGGGCGTTTTGGCCTTGGGCCCGGACAGGTCGAGTTCGGTGTACTCGAGCAGCAGGCGGAACATTGCTTCGCAGGTGAACAGTTTGCAGAGGTCCTGGAGGGGGCCGGGTTTGAGCGAACTAAAGTCGAGGACTTCGTACTTGCGCAGGTGGGCGGGCCCTTTGATGGTCCAGTTGACGTCGGGGGTTTTGCGGAGGGTGTTACTCATGACGGTGAAGATTTCTGGCGTGAGAAACTCTTCGAGGGAGACTTCGGAAAACATTTCCACCTTTTTCTGGATGTTGAGCTTGACTTCGTCGATTAGGTAGACGTTGTTGACCCACTCGGAGAGTTGGATCTCGTCCGGAACGGGTCCGAAATAGTGCGTGTCGATGATGATGGAAGAATGTGGCACGTGGTGCGGATCGATGGGACCGTGGAACCATCCGTTGATGGTCAATCGGGGGTACTCGAAGGTGGTCACTTCGCCGACTTGGTGGAAAGACTTTTCGCTCACTTTGAAAAACACCAGCTGATTGTTACGCGGGTAGACCTTATCTTTCACGGGGAAAACCGGCAGCAGGTTCTCATCCGCTCGGAACAGTTCCAACGCGCCACCGTGCGCTTCCGTCCACACCCGATGACCTTCCCACGGACTCAGGTAGTACACGAACGCGATTCTGCGATCCGTCAGCAGGTCGTCGTGCACCAGCAAATAATCTCCCGCGTTGTACATCGAACAAGACGCCGACACGTGCGTCAACTTAATCCCCGTCAACTGCTGCATCAACGGCATGACCTTCTCTCGCAGATTCCGATAAAACCCCGCCAGGAACTCCTTCCGCACGCTGCATAAATCCATCGTCTGGTAAAACTCGTACAAATCCATCTGCTTCCGGCGCCACTCCATTTCGCTAAACTCCCGCTCCAGCTCCCGCGTCACTTCCACCTGGTCCGCGTCCTCCCGCAGAAAATTCTCCAAAACCCCCAACTGAAACGGTTCGTTCTTCAGCTCGTATCCAGCCCCCCGAATGGGCTCCTTCCGACACCACTTTTCCGCAAACTGCTTCCGAAACTTGACCTCCTGGTAGCGCCCATTGATGGCGATGTTTGACGGGCTCGCGGCCAGCCGCAGCGCTTTAACCGGACGAGCCGGCACCGGATCACCCTCAGCAGGTCGTTTAAGCCCTAAAGAGGAAAAAAACAAAAAAAAAATTAACAGTTAATTTCCACCAAACCAAAATCATCACACTCACCCATCATTTTCGCAGACTTTACAGGACGAACTTCTCTCAGTGTAAACATTGCTTCAAACTCAACTTGCAATAAAAGAAAGATTTCCGGCAAAAATGTTGGTATTTTTGTGTGACTGCAGTCTTAAAAGCTAACGTGCACGCGCGCTCGCGAAACGGACCGAACTTCCGAGAGTGTTAATTTTGCGACAAACCGTTTTTATTCCACCCAAAAGCCAACAATAAAACAAATCGAAAAAAAAACTCACCCTCATCCGAGTCGGAAGATTTCCCATTCTTCTGCTCGGGCGACGCCTCGGCCGGTTGGTCCTTTGCCGGTTCCTCCATCGGTGTAGGTCGTTGAACCAGCGGGAAGGTAAACTGCCGGAAAATACAGAGTATTTTCACGGGAAATTGATGGAAAAAGCCGCTCCCCAAATTTGAAGAGACACTCGCGTGTTTTTTTCGCGTTCAGAAGATGCACACGAATGACAGTTTCAAAGAAGCAGGGTTGAAGTTTTTGAAGCCCCCGATGTGGCGATGATTTCTGAAGGGAGAACACTCATAATAAGGGCTAATGATTTTTCGCAATTTCACGGAAGCCGCAATTACATCTCGTTTGCACTAGACGTGTTTCATTACTGAGCTCTCGCTATTGTTCGCTTGTATTGTGGCAGACTCTGAAACATGAGTTCTGTCCGCAAAAACATTCTCGTCGTGGACTTCAGCGTTCTCCCGGAACGCCCAAAGCTGGAGGTCGTGCAGCGGTTTGTCGAGAAAGGTCTGGGAATAACTTCCTCCGACCTGAAAAGCATCCAGCTGCACAACATCCGCCATTGCGTGCTCATCGAGATGGCGGACCCAGCAGCCGCCACCAAAATAGCATCGGACAACCACTGCAAGTACGCGTTCAAGACACACCCCGGCATAAAAATCCCGGTTTACGTCGACGACAACACCGTCGACGTTCGTGTGCACGATCTCCCGCTGGACCTGCCAAATGTCCAGATCGCCCAAGCCATGACGGAGTACGGGGAAGTACTTACCATAAGGGACGAGGTTTGGAGGAACTTCTTTGCCGGCGTTCCTAACGGGGTGCGGGTGGTGAAAATGAAGCTCTCCAAACCCGTCCCCTCTTACATAACTGTATGCGAGCATAGTACTCTTGCCACGTTTACGGGACAGATTGCCACGTGTAGACGCTGTGGGAAAAAACGACACGTTTCCAAGAGCTGCACAGAAGCAGCCAAAAAAACGAACGAAAAAAATCAACAAACTGTTCAAACTCGTCCACCTGCCCCGATTATTTTGCCTTCAGCCGAACCAACAGTAGTTGAATCTCAAGTTGTTGTTCCTCTCACTGAGGACAATAGCAAGGACGGATTTACTACTGTTCAGAAGAAGGGCAAATCCAAGAGGCCGTTGCTGGATGGCGAAAAGAAGGAATCAGAAGAAAAAAGAACATGCCGCGAAGATGACGACACACTCTCACCCGATAATGGAAACGACCACCGCGGATCCACTGGATCACCCAAGACACCGAAGAGAAGACTGTTCAACGCAGTAAAATAACGTAGGACTACGGCTGATGAATTTAATTTATATTATAACAAAAAAAATGAATTGTAAAAAAAGAAAACTTAGCCAAACTATGGTTTCAGAGGCCAGTACTGATAAAAAAAAAAAAAAAAAAAAAAAAAAAAATCGTAAAATTTGCCGTTGGCCGTGAAATTTGGAAAATACCGTGAAAGGACGTGAAATTTATAATAATTTAGGTATTGTCAAATTGCGTTCATTTTTTTCTTGGGAAGCAGTTGTAAAAAAATCGTGGCGAATTTAGTAATCATTTTGAAGATATTTTTTATTATACCCAACTCACGACGTTCTAGCAAGATTCTACACTCAACCCCCGGTGGATGGTCACTTTTTCGTTTGACGCTTTTTTAGTTTGTACCCCGTTGGTTGGTCAAAGTCAAACTAAAAAGTGACGAACTGTCACTTTTTATACGGCGGTTACGCACACTATCAAAACAATCGTTCGGGCCTTTGCCGAATCTACAGTCAACTTCCCCAAACCTGTCCTGATGAAGGCCGGCAACGTGACCATCCTGTTCTCTACTTTCACACAAAGAAAATATACTGTAAATTTAAAAAGATCGTTCGTTGGATTAAAAGTTCGCGTTGGTGAATATTCGTAGAAAGTTCAAACTTTTTAATTTAAAAGTTGGAAAGTTGTTGATGCATTTCTGGAACAAAATCGTTGTATCGGTAAAAGTTTTTTACTTTTATTATAAGAAGAAACTTTTTATGGCAACAATAAATAACATTTAACATTACAGTGATGATTTTCGAAAAATGTGATGGATTTTATTTCTATTTTTATTTTTAAATAATATTAAAACTGCTACTTATGCTGCTTAACATCGCGGCCTTCATTTTGGAGCGAGACAGCGATGTAGAGGACAGGGTGGTCTCGTTGCCGGTCATCATCAGGACAGGCTTGGAGGAGTTAGCCATTGGGTGTGATTCGGGAAAGGAAGTCGACGTTTTCCGACTGGGAAGTGAAGCGCCTGAACCGATAGTTCCAGATCACTTGGTCATCCTTCGAGAATGACACAGATATTGCCAGTTCATCCGGCCGAAGCTGCGCCGTCGCGAGTTGAGCGTTTGCGGGCGGGAGTTGCTGAAAGAGTTTGAAAGTAAATGAAATTGGCTAGACACTGAACACATTCTCAAAACTCATCGGTGAATTCTTCGGTATTCCAGATAGATGTTCTTGATCTGGTTCGTCGGATATCGCTCCAACCTCTAGAAGTAATCCGAGTACGACAGCTTCAGAACCTGCGGCTTTACTCGGTAATACTCGTCAAACATGTCCCGCACCGAGAAATAGACTGCGAACCCTCAGGACATCCCACAGTGTCCCGTCATCACTTCCGGCACATAATGCTGGTGGTGGTCGTAAACCGCCGGCACCGAGTGCAACATCCGCGCTGACCACCTCCAATCGCTTCTCTCTTCCGTCGGATCCTTCTCCTCACCGATAAAATTTATTTTATCGTACTTGTTCAGAAAGCGGATGTATTAATCTGCTCCAACTTCAATCTCGTCTACCCACCCCGGGCCACCACCACCAAATACAACCGGTGCAAATTCACACCCGCATACACGGCGTCCTACAAAAACAAACAACATCAAACACAAACGCCATAAAACACCATTTCGGTCGTGAAACAGCTGCAGATCCGGCAGGAAGCTGGCCTTATCCTTTTGAAAACCAACTTTCTTCTAATCCCCCAACCTTGCTCCGCACCATCCTCCTTCGAAGGTATCCGCGTTCAAGTCCTGGCTGCGGACGCGGTTTGTTTTGATTGACGTCATTGACCACCACTCACTAACCACCGGAATCACCTAAACGTTTGTTTACATTTTGGACTTAGACGTACACGGTTTCACGAGAACGACAAAATGAAAGAAATTATACAGTCTAATTAAAAATTAAAACTTTTAAATCAGTTAGCAAGGAGATTTTCAAAAACTGTAGCAGTAAAAGTTTTCATTTTCAAAACAAAAAAAAACACTTTTAATGTAGCAAATTTTAACCACTTGTCAATTCCAAAGTAAGTTACTTTTGTCATTACCATAGTATTTTTTTGTGAGTGCTGTTGCGCATCGAAATGTCCATCCGGAACCATCCACCCCAAGTCTTCGGAAGTGGCCGGTAGCGTACCCTAAGAATCGGTACAGCTTGGACTCGGATTTTGGCCAGAAGCGTTAAATACAATAACAAAATGTATTTTTTTAACATACTGATTAAAACTTTTAAAAATAAATATATAATCGAGCCCAGAATCAAGTTCATTTTCCTGAAATTATCACTGTAGTATTGAATGTTGTTTATTCTGGCTATAAAACGTTTCTTTTTTTTTTCCTTAGCGCTATTTATTTGGCTTCTTGTATTTAACATTTTTGGGTCAGGTTTTCCGTAAATTATTTGATTACATGTCAATGTTTGACATGATGATAAATTGAGCTAAGCATTTATACAATTCAATTTTTTTAGATTTAAGTATATAACTTCTAGGTCCGGAAGTATGCCAGCTCTAATGATTTTCCTCCACAGCTGTCCTCGAAAATCCTCATACAAGTCGCACGTTAACAACAAGTTAAGCCGCCCCCAGCCCGCTAAAAGGTTTCTTTTCCAATTAAAAGTAAAACACTTTAACTGATACAACAATTTTGTTCCATAAATGCATGGTAGTATCAAAAACTTTCCAACTTTTGGACTCGGATTTTGGCCAGAAGCGTTAAATACAATAACAAAATGTATTTTTTTTAACATACTGTTAAACACTTTTAAAAATAAATATAAAATCAAGCCCAGAATCAAGTTCAATTTCCTGAAATTATCACTGTAGTATTGAATGTTGTTTATTCTTGCTATAAAAGGTTTCTTTTCCACTTTTCCACACACTTTAACCGATACACCAATTTTGTTCCATAAATGCATGGTAGCATCAAAAACTTTCCAACTTTTAAATTGAAAAGTTTAAACTTTCTACGAATATTCACCAACGTGAACTTTAAATCCAACGAACGATCTTTTTAAATTTAGAGTATTTTTTCTTTGTGTGTACCTTCCTTGCAAAGGCTTATGCATGAATTGGGTACTAAAACCCTATGTAAATTTTTATGTACAACGGTAAAAAACACGATTAAATACCATTTCTGATCACTTTGTTTTATTTTTATGCAAAAAAAGTTATTGACAAGACAACATTTTTTCGATGGATCAACTATGGTCCCCTTGGAACGAGCTGTCAAGAAATACCTTTTCTGTCAAGAAGGACCGCGAGGTTAATTTTTCAAAATTGATTTTAAAATCTATTTTAAACTCTTTGTGGTCGTACAAAGGGTTATTTTACTCAGAAAAATAAGCTTTATCGTTGTAAAGAATAATATCAGCAATCTAAGCTTCATTTTAGGACCCAATTGATCTCAGTTAAAAGGTTCTCCACAAGGGCAATTCAGTGAGCAAAAGAGTTCCTCAATTTTGCCCAGAGTAACGAGAGTTTCTCAATGTTCCTCCGAGTTACTCCAGTTGATTTTCACCGTTCCCACCTACATAGTTGAATCTTGTGTTTGGAAAAAATAACAAGAGGCCGTTGCTAGGGCTGTTGTTTGTTTTGGAAACTGACTTTTCGAAAAAATCTTCCCGTATTCCATACAATTTAAAAGCCATAATTGGCCGGAAAAGGGCTTTTTCACGTTCTTTGTGGAGACAGGCCATGAGTGGACGGCCAGGGGTAATCGGTTTACCGTTGCACCAAGGAATTTTGCAGAAACCCGATGGCAGAAGCGTGCAAAGGTCAAGTCCTTCCGTTCGTAACCTGTCCGCTTTTGACCTGTTTAATCTGTTCCTGATGCCGCTGCCCAACCAGATCCCGATCCCAAAAAAGGTGCCATGTCTATGAGCGGAAGGAGGAACAGAAACTACAATCGTGTGCCCGGCAATTCAGGCTTCCGGAATGACCAGGCCACCGTCCAGAGACTCCCAGCTCCTCCTCGTTTCTTCATATAGGCGGTTCAAAGTCAAACCTAGACATGAAATCAATATTTTCCAGGCCACCAAAGGGGAGCCACACTAACAGCATTTTCTAAAATTGTGAAGTTGTTAAATACATTTTAAAAAATCCTTCATTTTGTAGTTTATTTTTAAGTTGAATCTGGATTGGTAATAATAAAGCACTATATTTTCGTTTCAATTGTTATAGCAGGAGGTCTTTTAGGGGGAAACGCCAAGATCTCATCATGCAGCGTTAATTCTGGAAAAATTGTGGAAAAATGTAGAGGTCCACCGGGGAAGAGATTAAACCACCGACAGTGTCGGTGATGGAACTCAGCCCTTGGGTGGTGATTACTGAGCTCGATTATGGGTAGAAACCTATCGCTTTTTAATAAGGCTTTCTAGTCAGAAATTTACCAACACATTCAAAGTATGTTTACATAACAGCTGGACGTTTGTTTGCATCAGGTTTCCTATCTCTTTCTAGCAAAATTTTTTTGTCAGGCGACTTCTAGCTGGGTTTTTTGACTGACTGCCCGATATGTCAGCCAACATACTTCGCAGGGCTGTGACAGCTACACTGATAATCAACATTACACACTGTTCAGTTCACTTTTACACACTTGTATGGGATTTTTCAGTTCAAGTATGATTACACGAAAGTGTGTAATCATACTTGAACTGAAAAATCCCATACAAGTGTGAAAAGTGAACTGAAAAAAGTGTAATGCTGTTTACCAGTGTACAGCTCAATCATTGTTTGCATCAGGACACTGTGACGAGGAGTTCGTCATTTTTGAGTTAAATTATATTTTTTCACGGGGCCTAGAAAGCCTTATGTCGCTGTTGGGCGTGAGTTGTTACGGGGAAGAATCGGTGGATTTAGTTCAGCAACTAATATAGATGTTCCATCAACTCTTGCACGACATCTGGTGCAGTGCTACTTCGCTCTAGAGAGAACCAGGTTGCAACTCCTCCAGCTCAGTAGGGGCCGCGTTTTCCAGTGAGGCACCAATAAGTTGCAGAACTACATTTACCGATTACTCCTCATTACAACTCGGACCTCACAGCGGCTCCCAGAAGAAAGGAAATAGCTTCCCACAACCGATCTATCTCCAAACGAATTGCCAAAATTTTCTGCTGACAGCCTGTCATTAAATTTTCTTTTATTGTTTGCAAACATTTCCTGACAGTGACTTTTCAAAAATCAAGGTACGGTATTAAGGTGGGAATGCAAATTTCTCTGGAGTAAGCCACAGACAAAGTAAGCTGAGGAAGCTGAGAAACTCGGAGTTACTCCCAGAGTTTCTCACTGAAATGCCCTTGGTTCTCCAAATCTCTGAATTGCAAATGTAACATCCTGGAACAGAACTGCTAAATTCTAATAAAAACACAAATTGAATTGATAATATCACAAATTAAAGCTTAATTTTAGGACCCAATAAAAAATCCAAGTCTAATTACCTAAAATGCAAAAAATAACAATTTTGACCAATTACTCTAATTCAAAATTCCACTGTTCTCTTTCCAGCAAATCAAAGCAAAACTCCCGAAGGGAGTCAACAAACAGACACGCCGCGGCTGTCATCGTTTGTTGTTGTTGCTTTTGAGCGGTTTGTGTGTGTAAAAAAAACCACCCTCCTCAGGCTGACTCGTCATTCATCCAAAGTCACGGCAACGAGCTGGAAGCAAAAGTTTTGTTCCGTTCCGATTACTCCTCCGGTGCTTCCTCGAGTGCGTGTGTGTTTGTGTGTGTGCCTCCGTCAAGGTGGTTCGTTCACAACAAGAACAGTTATTTACACCAGTCTCGCAATTTGGGGAAACAACGCACTTTGAGCTTTGACTCGTGAAATCAAAATGGGCAACAAATCTTCGCTGCTGCTCCGGGAGGAGGAAATTACGCAAATTCACGAGGAAACGGGATGTAAGTGTGTGGCCTTGTTTTTTTTTCCTTCTGGGAACGAATCGATTCAATAACAAACATTCAAGTGGGCGAAATTCTTAGAGAATGAAAACATATTTTAAACAAACCATACGAAATTTTAAAAATGTACTCCAGAATTGAATTTCAATTTCGTGCAGGTGTTACAGGAAAAAACACTAAACAGATAATTGCATCGCAATAGAACAGACTCGTTGAATATTACAGTTAGGAGCTAGAAGTAGGTAATTAAAGCGACGGAACCGATAAAGCACCGAGGAGGCGTCGTCGTTGACGTCGCCGTCTTGATAAAACTCACGCTGAAAACGGTGAGCTAGTTAAAGGTGCTTTTCTGTTTGCCAAGCGTGTACTTGGACGAGTTTTCTAGCTTTGATAATGTAGGTAGGAGGTAATTCATTTACCGCTATCAAAGCGCTCTTATCTGCGGGGTGGCGATTGGGGGGAGACTCGTCGCACATGCCTTGATTATTATTTGTTTTATTGCTGAGATTTTTAAAGAGGAAAAATGCTTTTTTTTCAAATCCCTTCCCCACAGTCACCCCGAACCAGATCGAGCGCCTGTACTCGCGCTTCACCTCGCTGGACCGCAGCGATTGCGGAACCCTGTCCCGGGAGGACTTTCTGCGCATCCCGGAGCTGGCCATCAACCCGCTGTGCGAGCGCATCGTGCACTCCTTCTTCGCGGACAGCAGCGACGATCGGGTCAACTTCCGCCAGTTTACCCAAGTGCTGGCCCACTTCCGGCCGATCAAACCGAGCAAGGAGAACAAACTCAACAGCCGGGAGGAGAAGCTGCGGTTCGCGTTCAAGATGTACGACCTGGACGACGACGAGACCATCTCGCGGGAGGAGCTGCTGAGCATTCTGCACATGATGGTGGGGGCGAACATTAGCCAGGACCAGCTGAACAGCATCGCGGAGCGGACGATCGTGGAGGCGGACTCGATGGGCCAGGGCAAGATTACGTTCGATGATTTTTGCCGCGCGCTGGAGCGCACCGACGTCGAGCAGAAGATGAGCATTCGTTTCCTCAACTGAAGCCGGCGCTCGTCGTGGTGTGACTGGTTCGCCCATTTGGGGAGGGGCGAGGGAGGGGGAGGAGGGGGCGGACCAGCCTAGGAAGTCGACACACACACATTGGGTATGGTCGGTGCATTTTTTCTGAATTTTGGGTTGGATTGGTTCTTTTTGGGGTGAGAAGATTGTTTGCCGGATGTTGGATGCTTGAAAAAATTCAAAAAAGAAAATTGACTAACCTCAAAAGAGAAAATCCGGAATAAACTGCGCCATTGTCGTGACTGAAGCGGAATTTTCCGTCTGCAAAATATTTGTTTCGGATGTGCGCTAGAAATTGGTCCCTTTTGCTGTCCAAAACTGACTACAAGACTGATTTATTTCCCAGGGTGGCCACTCAAGTCGGGAAATCGGGAAAGTCGGGAAAAAGTCGGGAATTCGCCAAAATCCGCCAAAAATCGGGAAAAAGTCGGGAATTTATGTTTTTTTGTCAAAAAGTCGGGAAAAGTCGGGAATTCTGAGCATACTTGATTGAAAATTATTTTTTAACTCATGAATAATTTTGTAATATTTTGTAAAATTTTCAAATTGAATTCACTAATTTCTGCTTTAGTAACTTACTTTAAATTTAAGGTTCTTTTCACTATTTCAATATATTTGAGTGTAGAAAAGCTGTTAAAGGCATTCAAAATCATAATGAATATTGGAGTCTTTGACACAGATTTTCATAATATTTTTTATGAATCAAATGATCGCTTTAATTTTTGTTCATCAAACAAGCGGTAAAGTTAATGAAAAACTAATATAAAAAAGAGCCTAATGGCCAGCTTAGAATTATGATTCTATTTCATTTTGTCATATAATTGGATATTTGGTAACAGATTCCAACTTGAGTTTGGCAATGGTTTTTTTTGGTTAATATTTTTAATTGTTTAACTACATTCATTTAGTAGTTTAAAATATTTTTTTCCAAATGTTGCCCTTGAACTTTTTTTTTTTGTGAGTATGGGTAAGTTACCTACCATAGATAAAGCTTGATTTTCGATTTTCGGAAAACTCAAATATCGAATTAAATCCAAAATTGAAAAAAAAAATTACGTTTTGGAAACGTTAAGAAAATATTGAAATTGCAAAAAAAAATTCAAGAAATTTTTAGTTATTGCAAAATTGCTTAAAAAAATTGTTTCTTCAATTATTTTGCTTCAAATAAGTGGGAAAACATAAAATCATATCAAACTTAATTTTCATTGAAAAAAAAAACAGTTAAATACTGACCACTAGATAAATTAAAATTGGTTAGAATATTTAATATCAAAAATTACAAAATTAAAAAGGGAACTTGTCAAAAACATTTTTTTATGAATTCCTTGACATTTTTCTAAATCCTTTGAATGAATAATAACAGCAATTATGTTTCAATCATTCTTTGATTTAAAATGAACGCTATTTTAAGTTCAGTTATCTTTAACTTTTTGTCATTTTCAGTTGAAACGAAGTATCAAAAACTATACGTTTGCCAATTTAAAAAATAACATGGAAGTTATAAGTACACCCAAAACTGGCAGCGCTAGTCCGAGAAAATGATGGTCTCGAGTCGAGAGAATAGTGGTACCATTCACGGACGCAGAGAACACAGCTCGAGATGGGCGATAGAACTATTCTCTCGAGGTTCATTTGCAAAAAAAGTTCATCCGTCAAACAAAACACCAAAAGTATCGACAACGGGAATCGAACCAGAGACCTTTGACAAACCAATCCAATGACTTAGCTACCTCGGCCACCATAGCTTGGTGACCAAGGAGAAGTCAGAAGTCGATGTATGACACTTGTTGGAGATTTATTGATTCAACTAACGAATGAACTCATTTGTTATGATGGTGTGAGTTGGTACCATTATTCTATCGATTTTGGCACTGAGCCCTCAATAAATTTTGAGAGAACGATTATCTCGACTCTGAATTTTGGGTGTATTGTTAAACTTTTGATTATTTTTCCAAAGACTAACTGTTTGTGTTTCTACTCTGAATCATAATAATGAAATACCATTTTTGAAGTGTTTTTTTATTTATTGTTTAGTTTTTGTATTTACAAAAAATGCGTATATTTGGATTTAAGCAAAAGCATAAGCATAAGCATAAGCATAGGTGCCCACCCGCAGTTGCTACTCCGTTATTGACCAGGACCTCCAGAAGTTACATCCACGAGCCGTGGAAGATGAGTGGGTGCTATCTTTCCTCGCTTCGCAACTTCTCAAAGGCCCCTATCATGCTGATCAATACCGGCGCCGGCCACGACCAGTGGTAGGGTCACGGGGAAGTGGATGGGAATGTTAGTCCGATACTTGAGTGATAGAGACCGCCCAATCGACTGCTTCTCCGACAAAGTATCACATGAGTTTTGAGGGGGTTAGTAGATGGGTATGAGGTCAGGATTCACGAGTGGCAGTGATGTGACCATGAGCATTTTGTTTATCGGTTGAAATTTTAAATCTTAGGCAGCCGGCTGCGGAAAGATAAATAATTGATTATTTAAAAAGTTTGTTTTAATCGAACGCGTGCCAACCGAGCGGTAGTGCTGTGGGCTGGACTTATCAGTATATTTTTACTGTTGGTACAATCAAAATAACGCGAGCAAATGTCAAAAATAGAAGATGAGTTAATACTAAAGCTGCCAGTTGGAATAAATTATTACGATCAACGAATATAAACGAAAAGAAAACAGGACACCACGTAACCGATTGTAATGAAATTAAAACAATAACTTAAACGAACTTAACCGGCGGCGTGCCTTCCTATCAACGATGATAAAAGAAGGACTTATAAATTTAAAATATAAAAGACTCCAAAAACACGTTGCATAGTAACCGCGAAGTCCCGCTACTCACAATCGAATCCGAAAGATAGCTATCTAGAATTTTAAATATAGTATTAATTCGACCGCGATCCTCCAGAAATTCTTCGTCGGCGTGCCTTCCGATCAACGGTGATGTAAGAAGGGCTTTATTCATTAAAATGATTTTATATCATAAGCCTTAAAACATATTCGTCGGCGTGCCTTCCGATCATAGATGATATAGAAAGGACTTAATCCAGCAATACGACTTGCTTGTCTCGAAAAAAAGAATTCGGATCGTTTCTATCGAAAACTATGTAAATAGAACAAAAAGAAACTCATTGGCCAACGAACGCGCGAACTAAAAATAAAGAAAAAAAGAAGAAGAAGAAGACCAATCACCCCATGCACACAAACAGCGACACAAAAGAGATGAAAACAACACTAATCAGAAGAAATCCAATCACCCCATGTACACAAATAGCGACACAAAAGAGATGGAAAATAACACGAAAAAACAGGACTGCGCGTCCACACAGGCACCGCACTACTGATGCCATTATTTAATTATAATGACCAATCACCCCATGCACTCGAACAGAGACACAAAAGAGACGGAAAATAACACGAAAAAACAGGACTGCGCGTCCACACAGGCACCGCACTACTCAAAAAATGCGTATATTTGGATTTTTTGAAAAAATCATTGTGATTTCTTTTTCGCTGGTTAATATTGACTGTTCTTATAGAAAGTTTTTTGTTTGAAATCATTTTTTAGATAAGAAATGCCTATTATTTGAACATTCTGGAAAAGTCTGGAAAAAAGTCGGGAAAAGTCGGGAATTTGAAAATGGAATTTGAGTGGTCACCCTGATTTCCCCTTCTCCGACAAATCGCACAAAGCACGAGGAAAACCCGGAAAAAATCGTTTTGTCATGTTGAGATTGACGTCTGAACAAACGCACGGAAAAAAAATGAAATGACTTTGAGCTGTCAAAGTTGGCCAGGGTTGCTTCGATGGAACCACCAAGAGAATACATGTGAAAGGTGAACAAAGTTTTCTTTCTCATCCAACATTCAGCAAATAATCTAATATTTTTAAAGGGGGAAAAGTGTATTTGTTTTTTTCAATTTAAAATAACATTTGCACACGACGAGCGGCGCTGATTGAGTAAAATAAAAATTGCGAAACTTTTTCCAAGATGAAGATAGCGAAGAAAGCATGAATAGTTATTTGTGTAGCTTGTAAATGCGTGGTGTAAATAGTAATAGAAAATGAGGTGGATTGCAGAAAGTATTAAACCAAATAAAACTAGTTACAATGTGTGTTGTAATCGTTAGCTTCAATGTACTGTAAAAAAGGCTTTCTTTCAATTTAATGCAACGAAAAAGAAATCATTTTGTGCGGTTTCCCATTGCGTAATGTATTATTTTCCTACCAGCTATCGATATAATAATATACTTTCAGTTTATTCATCCAACACATAAAGAAAATTTACTCGCCTAAAAACAAACACTTGAATACATTCAATTCGTCACTTAATCATTGTTTTGCCCCTCTCCTTCGACACTAGCAGCGTGTCGATATCAATTTTAATTGAAAAGTGTCGTCAATTTGAATCGCGTGACCTAGTTGCAACTGATTGGATTGGGAACTCAGAGTGGTGATAAAATTGTGGCGGTCCTCCATTTACGTCGTCGACGAGACGGCCAGCTTCTTCAGATGCTCCATGAATACTTGCAGCGAGACGTCGTCGGTGAGGACCGGGGCGCCACCGTCCTGTGTGAGGCGAGGGAAAGAAGGGGTTTATTTTTAGTGGTTGATGCTTGACTTGTTTGGGAAAGGAGTACCAAAATTGCCCAATGTAAGTGTACAGTATGAAAATATGTGTGAGTACTTTAACCCTTAGAGACTACGGTATACCAGTCATTTTTCTGATGTTGAGGGTTATGATTACAGATTACACAGTGGTTCAAAACGCAAAATTAAGTGGAAAATGGATTTTCCGAAAAAATGTGACATTTTGGAGCTTTGGGGTCTTTAGAAGAGTTGTTGCTAACAGAGAAGGGTAGTTTTTGGTTTGGTTCAAAATTCAAATTTAACTTTTCAGAAATATTTTTGGGAATTTTTTTTTGTCTTCTAGAAAGTTGGGCTTGCCAATCCAAGCAACTTTGTCGAGGACACCAAAATTTTATCTTGTTATCTACGTACAGTTTTAAAAACCTAAAATATGACCAAAAATCGTTTTTTTACACTTTGGATGATTTCTGAGATTCAGTGGGCAAAATTACATGGAAAACCATATAGTTGGATAGTTTTCGAATTTCGTTAGGGTGGTCCATACACTTTTTCCTTGAAAATTAGACATTTTCAAATAAAGAAAAATACCTCTGGGATTCAGGGTTGCGCCAGATCTGCGCCGACCCCAAAATTCTATCCGCGCGAAATCCGCGCCATATAAAAAAATCGCGACAAACATAGAAGAGAGTAACATAATGAATAAAATTTTAAACGAAAAAAAGAATAATACAGAAAGCATTTGGATCAGTACCGTTGATCAGTTCTGGATTCATATCCCACCTGCACCAAGTGGAACCTTTTTTGCCATTTCTGAAACAATATTGGCATTTTTTGTAACACTTTAAATATCGTTGATTTAAAAACAAATTCAGAAAAAAAAATTAAATTAAAAAAAAACAAAATTAAAATCATAAAATAAATTACCAAATTATAATATTTAGGGATTTTGTACTTGATAATTCTAGCCAAATCGAAACACGAAATTCTATTATTTTCTTCTCTAAATTTCCCTAAACTAAAATATGACTCCGAAAATTATTTAATAATTTAATAATTTATTAATTTAATAATTTAATAATTTAATAATTTAATAATTTAACAATTTAATAATTTAATATTAATTTTAATAATTTAATAATTTAATAATTTAATAATTTAATAATTAAAAAATTTAATAATTTAATAATTTCATGATTTTATAATTAAATAATTTAATAATTTAATAATTTGATAACTTAAAAACTTTTTTTTTAAAATTAAAAATTAAAAACAACAATTGTAATATTTTCTTAATTTTTCAATTTAATAATTCGTACTTTTTTACGTTTTTTTAGTCTGTAAGTTTTGGCAATTTCGAATTATGAATTCTATTTTTTTTATTATTTGAATGTGTAAATTTTGAAATTCCAAATTGTTGACTTCCAGATTTTTTTATTTTTTTCGTCATGTTGTGATAATTGGGAGTAGAATCAATTCTACCTGAATTAGAGTGGCAACCGAATTTTTATTTTTTTCAATATACCGAAAATTTTAATATTTAAATTTTTATATTGAAAAAACTTAGAAAATCTAAAAAGTTTCACAGCATCAAATTTTCGAAATTAGTTATTTTGATTTTAATAAAATTGTTATAAATATTGTCGTAATGTAATGTTAAATTTATATAACAAATCTCAATACATTTAAAAAAAAAATCGCTCTTTGAAGATTATTCCAAAGTTTCGTATTAAGAAAAAAAATCAATAATTTTTAGAAGAAAATTTTCTTCATTAGCAACTTCTTAGAAATTGTCCGGATACTTAGCCTGATGGTTAAGCGATCTGCCTTTCAAGCAGACGATCAGGGATCGAATCCCGCCCGGTCACCTCGTCACCGATTTTTCGGTGGCAACTAGACCCCCTTGCTCCCTCTGGGAGCACCAGAACCCCGGTAATTAATTACCAAAACACACACGCACGCCGCTCCTCCCGCTAGAACCAGATAGTGGTGGTTGAGTGCAAACAGGACGGGAAGATGACCAACCAACCACACCACAACGCGTGAAGGAAGGAAGGAAGACTCTTCCAAGAAGACCCCCCTGGAGATCATCATCATCCATCATGAACAAGAACAATAGATCTCGAGATCTATAAATAGACGCACGGCTCCGTGATGGCAAGGCCGATTGAGCCAGTTAGGGTATAGGTTAAGATAGAGGACAAAGAATAAAAAAAAAAAAAAAAACTTCTTAGAAATTGATGTTTTTGCACTCAACGAAAAAGATTGAATTTATTCAATTCCTAATAATATTTTCCTTAGTAATTTGAAAGAAATTTTATCGTTCTCAATTATATTGTTTATCAAAATTGCTATCCGCGCGAAATCCGCGCCTGAGCAAAATTAGCCAGCAAATTCGCGCCAGATTCGCGCCATCCGCGCCGTCCGTAACAACCCTGGATTTTTTCGGCGTTTGTAGTGCTAGATCTCCTCTTACGAATGCAACCTGGCGCTTAAAATTTGGCCTGCGCCTTTTCAAGATATTTCAGTTTTAAATTTGCATCTTTTTTACCTCCAAATTGACCTGTCAGAAAATAAAAATGTTCGTTTTTCAGAGCTTCTAAAGTGCTCCGAACAACACTTTTCTCTAAAACTCAACCTTGAATTGCTACGTTCAAAAAACTGACTTTAAAATTTTGCTCCGATGCTTTTTCTAAATTTGGCCGTAGAAGGCGTAGATTATGAGATAAAAATTTGGTGTCTTTGACAAAGTTGCTTGGATTGCCAAGTTTAACAACTTTCTAGAAGACAAAAAAAATCCCAAAAATATTCCTGAAAAGTTAGAGTTTCAACACCAGCCCAATCGTGAACCCAACCACTCTTTTGAAGACACCAAAGGGCCAAAACGTCACAATTTTTCGGAAAATCCATTTTCTACTTAATTTAGCGTTATTTTTATGTATCACTATTTTTTCCAAACTTCTTTTTTTTTAAATCATATCTCTAATACCAGGTTTACCAACATCCTAAATTCTAGCGTAAAAAAGTTTTTTTTCAGAGCTCTAAAACATATAAAAAATCGAAAATAAAAAAAATACGTATTTTGGAATTCGCCAAAACGTTCAATCCCCCGTTAAGGCTGGTATGCAGATCGGGAGGAACGCAAAACTCCATATAAAAAAACGCCCAAGAAACGGTCAAGGAAAGGGTCACGAAAAGATTTTTTTTTAAGCGGTACGCAGCTGAAAGAAACGGAAAGTGACGTTTGACGTTTCTTCGCGCGGTGGTTGTTTGTAATATGTTTTGATGAAAAAATCAAAGAATTTGAATTTAACTTTTTGAATGCAACTGAAAGTTACAAACGTTTTAATAATTTTATATTCGTTAGAATAATAGAAAATCCCGGTGAATCTCAAAATGCAGAATCTTGAAATTAAAAAGACAGATTTAGTTTTTTGATCGACACGGAGTAAAAAATAGAAGTTGTCTTTATTGCTGTTGGCCCACGTGTCGCCAACTATTGCTAGTACCAACCAGCAACCTTTGGATTGTGAGTTCACTGCACTGTCCGATTAATCCACTCTGGCGGGACCGAAATACAATAAACCGGAGTGAAAATAAACTTGACATACAAATATCTATTTTCTTACTGGAAAATTCAATAATAATCTGATATTCGACAATACAAATGATACAAATAAAAATTTGACATTATAAAAAAACAAATATTTCAGAATTTTCAAATAACAAAAAAATATGAAAGAAAATCCAACCATTTTTAAAATCTTCATTTAGGAAATTCAAAAAAAAAAAAATGCAGGATTGAAAAAAAAATAATATTGAAGTCGAGATTAAAGAATTTATAGCTCAAAAATTAAAAATTCGAGACCTGAAAAATTTCAGAAATTTTAAAAAAGGTTTAAAAAATCTGAAATGTTGAAATTCGAAAACACATATTTACGAAAAATCCGAAATTGTAACATTCAAAAACTCTAATTTTTCAAAAATTTTAAAAAAATGAAAATTCCAGAATAAAAAATTTGGAGTTTAGAATTTTTATAGTTTAAGAATTAAAGAATCACAAAAAACAATAAAATTTAGAAATTTAAGAATTTAAGAATGTAAGAATTCAAAAATTTAAGAATTGAAGAATTTAAGAATTCAAGAATTCAAGAATTTAACAATTTAATAATTTAAGAATTTAAGAAAAACTCTGTACACGCCTTTTTTTAAATTTCCTAATTTCATTATTTCCCAATTTAGTAATTTCCTAACTTCAAAATTTCCTAATTTTCTAATTTCTTAATTTCCTGATTTCCTAATTTCATAATTTCTTAATTTCCTTATTTCTTAATTACCAAATTTCCTAATTTCCTAATTTCCTAACATCTAAATTTCCTAATACTCTAATTTCCTAATTTCCTTATTTCCTAATGCTCAAATTTCGTTATTACCCAATTTTCCCAATTTCCTAACATCCAAATTTCCTAATTTCCTTTTTTTCCTGAATTCTGAATTCATTATTTCAAATATTTAATTATTGATTTCTTAATTTTGTTTATAATCAATAATTGTTATTTAAAAGTTTTGAATAAACATTTTTAATCTATTTAATTTTAACTTTTGAATATTTTTGATCTTTTTATTTAATAAAATGCTAGAGGTTTTTTTAATATGTTTGTTTAACATGTTTATTGAATTGATGAATAATTTAAATTCAACAGTTTTGTATTTTTTTATTTTGGACATTTTTGAATTTTGAAAATTTGAAGTATGTATTTTTGAATATCTAAATTTTTGGGTTTACGGATTTCTCGATTTTCGCTTTTTTTTTTAATTTTGAGGTCATTGAACTACAAATTTGTGATGGCCTTTGTAAGCTTCCAAATGGTTTTTTTTTTTTGCATTTCAGGGTTCTGCGTTTTGAGATTCGGTCTATTGTGGATTAGCATTATCATGAGAAAATTTAATAATGTTTTTTTTTTTTAATTTTCTGCTTTGAAAGCGTACCAGCAGGACCAGCTCTGCTAGAATATTTCGTGACTGGATAACACTAAATTGAGACTAGTTTGAAGGCCCACGTGATATTATGTTACAGACATGACCAGTAAGACAAAAAAAAAGTTAGACAACAAACATACAAAAAAATCGCTCAAGAAAAATCTGTAAATCTGATTTGAAGCGAAATCTCCTTCCATACCAACATTGCTCAAACTCGTATAGTTCAGTAAATGTTCTCCCATTGGAACATCCCTAAGAGTTCTCGGACATTCCTGATTGTGGTCATTGCCCCTCTTCAGAGATCAACGATGAAAACTTCTCCATCAAAAGGGTTCTACTGAGCACTCACTCAGAGAGAATTCTAAGTTTTCTTTCTTAAAGGTGTTTATACCAATTTGTTAGTTACTTTTACTGAAATTTTTAACTATGATTGATTTTATGATTAATACATATGAACAATGAGTGCTACCTTATTTTTGATAAATTTACAAATATGAAGATTCACCGGATTTTTTTGAGTTTAATATGAGTGTGATTTTAAATGACTTAGAATACTGATGTTAGAGGTTGATGAGCCAAGGGTTAGAGGTACATCCAAATTTGGTTAGGAATTGATTTTGCCTGCAATTTCGCATAAAAAAAGATTCCGATTAGGCCCAAAATTTACACCCACAACCACCGATAAAATAATTAAATTGTAACAAATAAAAAAACGGAAATGTCTCCGATATCTACCGTCGGTGCGGCCATCTGCCATGGGATTTTGTTTTTTGTGTGGAGGGAGGGAAATGACGATTTCCAGTCGAAATGGAAGGAGTTTGTTTTGAGTTGATCAAATCACACAAACACGCGTTAAAAAAATAAAGAAAGAAAAAGAAATCATAAATAATTTGATCGAATTAGATTTTTGTTCGAAAACTTTAAGCAAAAACTCGGTAACTCACCTGTCCATACGCGTACATGTTGTTGTGGGTCTGCGACGGGTTGACCTTCGAGAGCAGGAACCGAGCCTGCGATCCGCCCTGCTCGGTGTCGATGTACCGTGGCATGGGGAAGCGCGTTTGGAGGATTTCCTGTGCGTCATCGACCGGGGCTTGCAGCAGCTGTTTGAAGTTTTCGTACTCGGGCATGTCCTGGTACTTGAGCGACCGCCACTGCGCGATGGTTTCTCCGTGGAAAATGAGAATTTGGAAGAAGGTGTCCATCAGGAGAATGCGGTCCGGCTGGATGGAGGAGGTGTCGAGCAGGACCGGTTCCGGCGGGCCGTTGAAGGAGTACGAGTAGAGAATGGGCTGGATCATGATGAGGGATTGGGTGAGGTCTTCGCGCATGAGCATGTGCCGGTAGAAGGTCGTTTCGTCGGGGGAGTTGTTGAAGACCTGCAGGAATTGGGACCGCCGGAGATGGTACATGAACTGGGGAAAGAGGGAGAAGTTTTCCGCGAGTCGGAAGCTGTTCGGGTCGTCTTTGCCGTATTCGCCAAACTTCTGGCAGAGTCGGATGAGTTGGCGATCGACCCAGCGGAGCGTGTCCGGACCGTCGTCGGTTTCCGCCCGGTAGACGACCATTCGGGACATGAGTACGGCTGCTGCTTCCTGGTCGAATCCGGCGCTGATCATTGGGAGGTTTGACGTGGCGTCCGCCCAGCTGCGGGCCACGGTCGTCACGCGGATTCGCCGCTGCCCGCTGGAATGCTGATACTGGGTGATGAACTGAAGACAACCGCGTCCGCCCTGCGGAATCGGTGCCGCATGTTGATTCGCGACCTCGAAGAAGAACGCCATCGACGTGTTTGGCGTCATTGTACAGAGCTTCCACTGGCAGGTTCCGCCCATTCCAACGTCAGAGTCGGACACCGAAGCGTTCTTCACGTTCAACGAAACGCACGAACCGATGCCGCCCTCAATCTTCAACTCCCTCGAACACTTAATCTCCAGCGTTCCGTTGAAGGCCATCTTCGGGTCACCTTTCCCGTCCGTCGCAAACACTCGCTGATAAGTTTGCTTGAACAGCGAAGAATTGAACGAATCTCCCATGACCATGTGGCCACCGGTCGAGTTGCAGCACTGCTTCATCTCCATCAACCCGGTCTGATCCAGCGCGCACGAGTAAATATCGATGCAGTGCCCGTTCGTGGCCGTTCTCAACGCCAACGCTTCGTAATGCTTGATCGCCTTCTTCATGAACTTCGCGTTGTCCTTGTGAATGTCGTGATGCGATCGGATCGGGTGCTTCAACTCATCGTCCACGACCTGGCCGGGTCCCTGCGAGCACGGTCCTCCGCAGAACAGCATAATCCGTGCCCCAGTATTAGGATAGGTGCATTCCAGCAACCCCACAGCAATCGAAAGAGCAGCCCCAGTCGATCGCAAGAATCGCTTCCCCTGCGGAACTGGCCACGGATCTCGCTGCAACTCCCCCAGCAAATCCGTCAACGCCATATCGCACTTGTGCAGCGGCTGCAGGAACCGATTCGCCGGCGGAACAACCCCCGTCGGGCCACGTTGCTGCTGCTGCTGCGGTTGATTCGGCCCTGGGGCCCGGCCAATCCCCAACATGTCCTGGATCTGCTTCGCGCTCAAATCCTTCGTCCCGCGGAACACATAACTCTTCGAGCAGCCATCCGTCCCCAGCTCATGCACCTGGACCATCTTCCCGAACGTAATCAACCCGACCAACGCATTTGCCGGAAGCAAGCTCAACGACATCTGCAGCGAATCCTTCAACGCGCCCAGCTCCTCCTCGTCCATGCAAGTGTCCACCACGAACAAAAACACCGGCGGCAGGCACGGTGCCCGCGTGATCGTGTACTCGATCGTACTGAACCCGGCAATCAGTTCCGCCGGCTGGTGCTGCTCGGAAATGGCCGCGTACTGCGGCGGAAACGGATTCCGCTGGAAGCAAAAGTTGCACACCCACAGCTTGGCCCGGTAGTCCACCTGGCACAGCGGGTTCAAAATCGCCCGGCAAGTGGTCCGCGTACACGACCGGATCGTACAGGATCGGCAAAGTCCGGCCGCTCCTTCAGCGGCTGGTACAAACATCCCAGCGGGACCACCAACCTGCTCGCGTCGATCCGGCTCGACGGCCACACGTTCCACGTGAACCGAATCCCATCGCGGTCCTCGTTCTGCTGGATGAACTCCTCGTACGTGGTCATCCCTGCGGGGAAAATCCGGAACGATTAACCTCCTCACCCTTCTCTTCGCAAAGGCGTAATCCAACCAACAAACCTGCAACTTTTTATCGTTCCCGGGTGCACGCAGCAGTAAACTTCACTTTTAACGCACTTTGTACCAAAATTACCCCAAATTAGCACATACTTTTGCCACGAATTATGAAAGAATTCCAAATTTCCAGACGACGAAATCGATTTGGGAGCTGAGGAAGGACAGACAGCGAAAAACACGTCAGCGTCGGACTGTCAACGAGACATACACGGTGAGTGGAAATCGGACGTTTTCTTATTTTGGTAATATGATTTGAAATGATAAATTCGTATGAAAAGTGCGAAATTCAAATTCCCAAATTATAGTTTTCAGTTTTCCGTGCATTTGAACTTTCATTCGGTTTGGGAGCGTTCTTTTATTACGTAACGCGAAAAATCGGACTTTTAGACCCTCCCCTCGTAACAAAATTTCCATACAAATTTTAAAAATTTTGTATGGAGCGTAACACGGCCTCCGACCCCCTCCCCTACTGCGTTACGTAATAAAAGAACGCCCTTTGCGACTTTGCTGAGTTGAAACCCTTTGGGAACGCTGCGATGTGAAGATAGGCAAGGTCGGCTTAAACATTAAATTTTTAAGGAATAAAAAAGTGAAAGTAAAGTGCAGACAAAATTGCTTTAATTAATTAGGGTCCTTCAGCGATAAAAAATAGCCTTTAAATAATGTTGCATAACTTTTTGTTATTTTGATGCAATGAAATAAAATAAATTGGGTTCTTAAATTAAGCTTAAATTGGGTACTAAAGCCCTATGTCAATTATGTACAACGGTAAAAATCACGATTAAAAACCATTTCTGATCACTTTTTTTCATTTTAATGCAAAATTGTTTTTTGACAACACAACATTTTTTCGATGGGTCAATTATGGTTCCCTTGGAACGAGCTGTCAAGTAGGACCTTTTCTGTCAAGAAGGACCACGAGGTTAATTTTTCGTAATTGATTTCAAAATCCATTTTAAACTCTTTGTGGTCGTACAAAAAGTCATTGTACTCAGAAAAATATGCTTTATCGCTGTAAACAATAATTTCAGCAATCTAAGTTTCATTTTAGGACCCAATTTGTGAAATTATTGTTCACAATGATAAAGCTTATGTTTCTGAGTAGAATGACCCAAATGACCCGTTGTACGACCACAAAGAGTTTAAAATGGATTTTTAAATTATTTTTGAAAAATTAACCTCGCGGTCCTTCTTGACAGCTCGTTCCAAGGGGACCATAGTTGATTTATCGAAAAAATGTTGCCCTTTCAAAAAAAAAAATGCATTAAAATTTAAAAAAGTGGTCAGAAATGGTTTTTAATCGTGTTTTTACCTCTGTACATCAAAATTGGCTTAGCACCCAATTTTAAAAATTTACTTCGAGTAGATCCACAAAAAAAATGTTTTGTCATTTTTTTTGCATTAAAAAGTGAAGAGAAAAAGGGACCAGAAATGATTTTTAATCGTGTTTTATACCGTTGTACATACGAATTTACATAGGGCTTAAGGACCCTATAATCAAGTTGACATTTTGTGATGGATCAACTATAGTCACCTTAGAAAGAGCTGTCAAGCACGCGAGGTCAAGCAAGATGCTTTCTGTAACGCAAGGCTGCGTAATTATTTTTTCAAAATTAATTTTAAATTTTTCAGTGGATGTTTTTAATTTTTACTAAAATTTCCTATATTCCTAAAAAAAAGAAACATTCTAATATTTCTTAAAATTCTCAGATTTCTTAAATTTCCTAAATATCTTAAATTTCTTATGCTTTTTAAATTTTTAATTTTTTTTAAATTTCCTAAATTGCAAAAATTTTCTAAAATTTCTAATTTCTTAAATTTCTTAAATTTCTTAAATTTCTTAAATTTCTTAATTTTTTTAAATTTCTTAAATTTCTTAAATTTCTTAAATTTCTTATATTTCTTAAATTTCCTAAATTTCTTAAATATCTTAAATTTCTTAAATTTCTTAAATTTCTTAAATTTCTTAAATTTATTAAATTTCTTAAATTTTTTAAATTTGTTAAATTTCTTAAATTTCTTAATTTTTTTTGTTTTTAGCTTTTGGTTTTCAGTTTTTAGTCAGGCCATTAATTATTAAGTCATTATGGAATCGAAAAATTAAAATTATATTGCTGGAAATAAATTTCTTATATGATCTGATAATAACTTTTATACATTTATATCTCATCATTAATTCATTGATGAATAAATTATCAATAAATAAATACTACGATAAAAAGCACATTCTCAAAGATAGCTTCAGAAACATAAACCAAATACGTGACTTACTTTCACAGACAAAAACCAGAAATCTTTAAAAAAATCCTGTTTTTAGCTCAGTACAATTAAATTGTTGCTTGTGACGGTCAAAACAAGGACCGTACCGTCCTCGAAGTCACCTTAATGGTCGCAAATTAAACTCTCGTTAGTTTTTATTACCCTTTACGAGGTGATAAAACAAACCCAAACTATGCAAATTACTCCAACGCATGTTCACACAACACTTCCTCGAACTGTACTTAATTGCTTGTATCGTTTTGCTAAACACTGCCAAATTGCTTGTAATGGACGCAAAATCAGACCGTCCTATAATCTAACTTTCCTTGTCACCCTCAGGAAGGCAAGGTCAATCAAAGAGTGCTCGCGAACCGGTAAGTCCGGTTTGCCTCGGGACTTCCTCAAAGGCTGTAATTAAAGAACTAACCCCGCGCAACGGGTGAACTTGGAAGACAATGCAAACGTTTGTCTAACGGCCAATTTGACATCAGATTAGTTTGAATAATTGCCACCGGCGGCGCTGCGGCTATCAGCTGCGAATGGCAGTTCATCAACCGTCGCGGCGAACGGATATTACCCTCGGATTACCACACGAATTGTTCCGGTTCTGGATCTTAAGGAGTAATTCTCATCAATTACAGATGCAAAACAAAAGCCGCACGCTTCATCGTTTTGTTTGATGGATCAAGTGTCACATCGTTAATGATAAGTGCATTTGTAAGGCGGGTGTAGAACATGTACTAACTGCTGGCTATAATGTGCCAGATAGCACCGCGGGACAAGTTCTGCAAGTGTAGACATTGTTCCCGGCGGGTAAACGGACCTGACCCGACGCCGATAAGCCGGTTTCGAGATGTATCTCACGCTGTCACGTTGAACAAACGTGTCCAAGCTTCGCTGCCCTTGAACAAGTCTTGCGAGATAACATATTCTTTTATGCAACACACCCCTGCCTGCACATATTGACAGTTCTTGCAGCAAACAACTGTCAAGCGCAGGGGTGAAAATTTATCAAAATTGCGGAAGAGCTTCCTTCCACGTGGAAACTCCGGAAGAAGGA
The DNA here is from genome assembly GCF_015732765.1 of Culex quinquefasciatus. Classification (NCBI taxonomy): domain Eukaryota; kingdom Metazoa; phylum Arthropoda; class Insecta; order Diptera; family Culicidae; genus Culex; species Culex quinquefasciatus. Next base: position 6,451,341 of record NC_051861.1, read on the forward strand.
AGATGGCAATTGAAATAAACCGAACTCATTACCCCAATTAGGGCTCACAAGTTAATAGTCGTCACCAGCTGCTGCAATTAAGCAAACACAAACGCTTCAAACGCTGCCGATTAGTGGATTAAAATTCTCAATCTGACACCTTTCTAACATAACCAATCAATCTGGATGTACTAATCTCGTAGTAGCGTGAAGCGTGACTTGGGTTGATAATTGCGGTGGACATTCTCGCGGGATTCGAGTTCCACTTTGTTTCTCTTTTGATTGACCGACCGATGCCGAGGGAAAGTGATGGTGATCGTATGGTTGGACACGCCGTCTACAATTAACGATTGTTTTGTCAGTGATTGTGATAGGCAAATATATAACCTGTTGCAATTAAATTAGATGTGCGGAAGGATCACATCATTAGAAAAAAATGCTTTTGTGGAAATTCAATTGAGTCCACTGAAAACAGTTTACCTTAATAATAACGGATCATTAGGACTTAACAAGAAATAAAAAAAAGCATTAATTTGTGCTTCAAGTGCTTTTTATTAATTCAAAATTTGAATGAATAGGAAATATAAGGACTTCTAGTCGAAACATTCCTAACACATTCACACCTATGAGTGTCACAGAAATTGGGTTGTTTGCATAAGTTTTGCTTTCTCTTTCTAGCAAAAGTTTTTTTGTCACCCTCCGGGAGAGATCCGGAAAAAGATCCGGCAACAATTTGTACTGATTTGACGTTTGCTGACGGTGCCGAAAAGTTTGGTTATGTTCTGCTTGCAAAAGACAATAGCCAGTTTTTGAAGGCCCGATGACAGCCATCACATATTTCGCAGGGACAAGGACATCTCGAGCTCGATCTTTGTTTGATTGATGACACTGTGACGAGGAGTTCATCATTTTTGAGTTAATTTATAATATTCACTGGGCTTATTTCGCATTTAAATTTCGATTATTTAGAATTTTACGGCGTTTTGCAGTGTTTACCTAGATTTTACGGCCAAAGGCAAATTTCACTGATTACGCGGCTTCCGCTCTAATAACCACTAATGGTCATGATTTGACTATCCGATTTGAAATATTTTTGCAAGAGTTCAGAAAAGTTCAACTTTTCAGCACTTATTTCGAAGAGTAATACTTTTTGAAATTGTTTTGAAATTTGTCATTTTCAAGTGATCTAAGATTTTTTTCATATTTTTTGCGCCTTTAGCAACAACTTCAACCATTTCGACCTACCATTGATTGGTCATGTACGGCGGACCCCCCCAGTAACCCAACACGACGCCCGACTTATGACACGCGCTCGAAACATGCTTATCAACGGCTTATTACTCACCAAGTCAACCCTTTTTTTGTGTGTGCCTTCACCGCTGCAAGCAGCACCTCTTTCGGAAAAGCTTCGTACGCATCGGAAAATGGTTTGTTTACAGTCGTCGCGCTACCGACCCGAACGCCGATCTTGGCCCACGATCACGATCGACTCCTGCCGGGGCTAAGCCGAGTTGCTTCATTCCGTTCCGCGCACGTTCGGTTCAGTTGTTTACGCGATCGCGACCAAGCTAGACGCTTGTTTCATAGGCTTAGGCCGCCGTTGTACCGTTGCAAAGTTGCAGGTCCCCAAAGGTTGCACCACTGTTTCTATCGTGCGATCAAGAAGAAGTCTGGTTCGAGTGGGTTGGCGCGCAAACGCGCACCCTTAAGTGACTTGTAAACGGAAGTGAGTGACAGTTGGCGAGGTTTGTGGAAATTGGCGCCAAATAAGGTGTCGTTGATCATCGGTTGGGTTTCTTCAGGTGAACCAGTCGTATTTACCTTCTGGAGTTACTTCTTCGGAGGAGGTTCCAGCTGCGCGATCGTGTTGTGTCTTTGTTTTCCTGTATCGGCGCGCCCTATTGTTCTGCGAAGCGTTAGCGTTAGCTGACAGTTCTTCGTGGAACGCTTCCGAACCCCGCAACCGGAACAAGGGTAAGTCGCTCCTTTCTAGAACTTAATCGTCGTGTGCAAAGTCTCCTTGTTTACCGCGCTCAGTTTTGCGTGCAAGCACGTGTTTTTTGCACGTAAATAACATATGGTTGCTTGTCATTCCTCTTGTAGAAGTGTTCCAAACAACATTTCGTCACCTCTCCGAAGCCACCATGCCTTGGATGGTGAGGAAATGAGGAATCCATTTGACTCTGTAATTAAAGCCGACGACGACGATGACGATGATTGATAGATTAGTTAGTTAGTACATATAGACTTGGGTTTGCTCCACAATATCGTGCGCAGGCGATCGGGCTTCTGGCTTGTTTTAGAAAGTGATTGCCGGTCGCCGTGGCTAAGTGGTATCCGATTGATACCACTGCGAATTGGGCTTTGCCCATTTTGTTTTGGTTTCTGTGCCAGTAGATTTGCGCAGAACTGGTTAAGTGTGTAAAAATGTATATGGAATAACTTAAAGGTTGTTTATTTCCGCATTTTAAAATGCAATAGTTGGCACGAATGTTTATGTGGTTTTTGATCGCCGGAAAAACCATGCTGCCATGATATTTCAATACACATTTATGACTATAGTCTCTAATGGCGTTACGTAATCGAAGAATGTTCCCTATTGGAGAGCTCCATTTGACAGTTGTGAGTTAAAGAAATTGCCACTTGAGGCCCACCCAAGGTCAAGCAAAATTGGGGTCACGTTTAAACGTTTAACGTTAAGATTCTTGACAGTTCGTCTTGTAATCTGATCATAAGATTTGACAGTTACCGTCAAAACCCGTTGCAGAACGGCACCACCACACCTGTCAGAAAATAAAATATTTGATCAAAATTTATGACGAATCTTCAAGTGGCTCAAGGATAGCCCCAAATGATTCGCCAAAACAAGCCAACAGGTGCTAAAGTCCACTTGACACCGCGGTTGCCAAACCAACCTTGCCCCGGGGTCCCGGTTCGACTGCCCAAAATTGGCAAGTCATCCTCGCGCTCCTCCGCGGCCAATGACTAGCCCCGTGGCCAAACATTATTGTGCCTTCCTATACTCTAATTGTAATAATCTCGCGAAACCGATCTCGTAATCGAACCGGTCTCCCAAATAAGTGCGCGCGATGAGTCGACCCAATTCGATCCAGATCCATTTTGGCGACCTTCGACGCGTCGTTGCCCCCCTGGCCACCGCGGCTTCGGATGGCCACCTTCACACAGCCGTGACTAAGCAGCTTCGGGTGTTAATTTTTCAACGGCTCAAATAAATGGTGATAACGTGGTTCTCAAATTAAGAGAGCATCAAAACTGGCAACACTGCTCGTTGACAGCCACGTGATTAAGGTGAAAGCGGTCACCATCTTTGCGAAAAATGGCGACCACTTGGATATCTGATACCGCGTACAAAGGTTGTCAGACAACAAACAATGACGTGACATAAACAATTGCAGGAAGAACATCGCAACGGCGCGTAGATTCTTGCAATGTTATCGCGATGTCTTTGCGTGCGGTCGTTAGGCTCGTTGGCGAACGATCTGTTTATGTTGTGTTGTGAGTGTACTTGAAGTCTACCCGCCAGAGACCGGTATCGAACACGTTAGGAATGTGCCAAGAAAGCGCAAAAAGTCGGTGGAAAATAGTCGAGTTGAAGGAAAAAATGCATTCGAGTAATTGCACAATTCTATTGTTTTCTGGGGGCGGTTGGCACGGTAAACAAAGGAATAAGTTGTTGAAAAGTGTGACTAGCGACTGACCGTGGCAAGGTTAGTAGAAAATATTTTCTAATTTTAATCATCAAGATAGTGCTTTCATCATAGACTAAAATGAAAGACGTGACAAATGTCACCAATTTGTTCTAGATAAAAGTGTTGCCAAGTTTCAAGATTAATGACGAACCTGTCAGAATTGACGCTAAACGGCGATGAGTTCACACAAGTTCAGTTCTTCCATTCATCATCCCCCTTCCGACAGTGTTGAGAAGCGAATGCAAACAAAACACGTGGTTCGTGGCTATTATCAGCGCCACAGCTGGATGACTTTGGCTTGTAACACTGACTGAAAACAAAAACATCGCACCAAGTTCGTAATTGTTTCAGGCGCGTGAATTACTCAATTATGAGTTGAGTTGAGATCCAGATCACCGCATTGGACTACCCCTTAATCGAAGAGGCTCGAAGCACGAGAGAAAACCGAATCAATTAGCGCCATTAGCGTCCTCGGATGCTGTCAAATCTGAAGGCTCTGCGTCACTGCGCTAAATATAGAACATCTGGTTCTGACAAAGCTTTCGCACGACAAAAATCGCCGCACTTAAAATTACACCGATAATTGCAGCGTGTGCAATTATGTAAGGTGCGCGGTTGAAAGCGAAATACGCGTGCGTTTCTGCTACGAAAACAACTAACAAAACAAAACAAAAAATAAATACCGGCTTGAACAGCTGATGCAGGATTGGACAAGCGGCGCGGCGAGAATCGTCACGCGATTCCAGTTTGAGACATGCTCACGCTATATTGGCGTATTTACGAATGCTGCTTAAAACGCACGCTAGTACAAAAACTCAAAGTTGATCTGGCGAACGGACCTCCGTTAAGGATAGACGTGCTTCTGGAGTTATCACGCGGACGCTAAATTTCAACTAAAACGCATGGTGAAAACGATAAACGTCAAACTGACATCTGTAAAAACATGTGTGAATTTGTTAGCCAAACGCCGCTATGTTGTCCTGAATAAAGGTCTATGACTTAAACGTCAGATGCATTCCAAGAAAAGCGATGTCACTGAAAAGTTTTTTTTATGAGACAACGAGACAAATTTCGGCATACGCTTTGAGGTTCGTCGTTTGTGCTACGGTTGCGATTTTCTGACCAACTGATGAAATTAAAAAAAATATAACCAAAATTGCGTGTCAACTTCAAAGCGAAACCATTTCATGAAATGTAATGGCCTGGCGTGATATTTGTAATTTTGCGCGAGTGTTATTTAAGGTAAACAAACGAAGTCATGGAGTTGCGTGGAATAAGGCACGACTTTAAACGGTAACGGTTGATAGAAGTTGCAAATTTTTCGCTCGACAATGACCTGAATCGTGGGAAGTCTTTAATATTACAATTTATAAACAAAAATAAAAATTGATCTATTGAAAGACCAGTGCTGCCAAATATTTAACCAAAGAGAATTGAAAAGAAAATATAATATTACACTTCTCTCTGATTCGACTATTTTTTGTTCAGTCTGTCTTCTTATAACTGACTTATTTGTTATGCAAAACTTCAAAACACTGATTATCCAAGTACAGTTCCATTTAGCATTACGGAACCGACCCCCGCTCTCAAATGAATTTGGCCTTTCCCGAGCAATTATGAGTAAACCTAAACCGCCCATTTAAGGCACTTTCTCCGAACGCACCGCGACTAAACGTCATTACTCACCGCCGGTCTGTTCTCGGCTATAGAGATCACACCTTCGGTACTGTTTAGTAAACAATACAATTAGCACAAAGTGCAGTTGCAACCTGACCTGGCCGACTAATTGTTGTGAGTGTGGTTGGGTTGCCACTTGGAAATGCTTACAAAAATGTTAGTTTTAAGTAAACTCGGTAAATTTGTTATTAAAAATGACAAAACTGTCAAATTTGACAGTTAACACTGTCATAAAAGGCGGTTACCTTTAACAAGCAGGTCAATAATGGTAGCCAATTCAGCTTTAAATAATCCGAAAAGATTAGATTAGTCGATAGAACCGTTTGATTTGACACGTGCGAACAAGTGTCAGTTTAGGTGTTGATTCCTACCTAGAGTGATATCTGATGTTGCAAAGGTAATTGCCTACTAATTATTAGTTATCGCATGACACAAGGGTTCATTAAGAGTTTATAATCAGATGTGGACGAAAAATGCGCGAACATAACGTATTGCCAATCTGGCACCACTGATTTTCAATTTGACACATAAGCCGAGGGGCGTGACAGTGCCATTTTTCCTTACAAATTTCCAATTTACTGTTGGTTTCGCTTTGTCACCTGACGCCCCGGACACCTGACTTGCGGTCACAATGTCCGGACGTGTTCCCGTAACACCGGGTAATTAAAGTTCAACCGCAAACATCCAGCAATCTTGTGTACGGCTTGACATTTCTAATTACAACTTTCTGGAAGCTAATTTGTTCACCTTTCCGGTGGCGTTAGCCGATCAATTACGAGCTGGAACAATCTCCTTCTCCAGAATCGTCGGCATGTGCTTGATAACCCCCTTCTGCTACAGGTTGCAACACCGAAATCGTACGGTTCTGTGCCTCCTGCCGGCCAATTGGCCGCACTGGACTCCACGATTGATGGGGGGTAGCAAATGTGGCAGCTTTACATAACCATAAACTCTTTTCATATGGGCGACAAGCAAAGACTGTCATTACCTGCCGCGCAATTGGCATGCCGCCAAGTCGGCGTTTGCTAAAAATAACTTTCCTAGACCAAGCCGCGTACGGTGAGCCCCCCAAAGTCCATTCTGTAAACTGGTTTGGCCGCCGCGCGTGCGGCCTGTGCGGTAATGTCACTTTGGGGCTTGACCTGTGGAAACCTGTACGACCTGTGTGGTCATCTCCGGTGTCGGAAGGGTTTCGATTTCGCTGAAGTCATCTATTAAAAGCGATTACGCGGACGTTTATTCAGGATACCGGAGATGACGCGGGGGATCTGTGGGGTTATGTTGCCCGGAATGATTGATGAGTTTATCTTGCGGATTCACACGTAACTCTATTTGACCTCCCCAGAAAGTGCTCTTTCAAGATTTGTGCAAAAAGCATTGTTAGACCCCTCGGCTGTCATCCGATTTGACTATTTAAAGTGCCGGACAAACCAAGGAACATCAATATCAACGTGAAATAATTTGAAAATCCGCTCGAACACGAAACCTATAGATATGGAGAGGCGAAATGTCACTCTCTGGGTTCCAATCGAGCTGTCAAAACAAAGTTTTGTAAGGAAGTTTGAGGCTGGAATCAGTTTCAAATGTTGTTGATCAACAATCTAGGTTTAACACCAGAAAACACAAATGACGTACCGTCATCAGGGGTGACATTGGGTCTGGTGGTGAGATTAGGTCATACAAAAATGCTGAAATTTCTATGACCCAATCTCACCCATGATGATAGCTTACTTTACTTTACTTTTATTGGCGCTACACCATTAGCTTGGCCTGCTGCACGATTCTCCGCCAACAAGCTCGGTCCATGGCTGCATGTCTCCAATTTCGCGGTGTACCCACACTTTCTAGATCGCTCTCCACTTGGTCCACCCACCTCGCACGTTGCACCCCCCTACGTCTTGTTCCTACCGGTTCCGACACAAACACCAACTTCGCAGGATTGATCTTCTGGTTCCGTTGGCTCAATTGCTCGGTACGTTCCGACATCCTTGCAACATGACCGGCCCACTGCAACCGTCCAGCCTTCGCGACCTTCCGGATGCTTGGTTCGTTGTAGAGTTGTGCAAGTTCGTGGTTCATTCTCCGCCGCCATCCGTCGTTCTCATATACGCCACCAAAGATGGTCCTTAGCACTCGACGTTCGAAGACGCTTAGCGCTCGTATGTCCTCTTCGAGCATTGTCCACGTCTCGTGCCCGTAGAGGACGACCGGTCTTATCAGCGACTTGTAGATGGAACACTTCGTATGTAGGGAGAATTTCCGGGACCTTAGGCTCTTGTGGAGACCGAAATAAGCACGACTTCCAGCGATGATGCGTCTCCGAATTTCCCTGCTGCAGCTGTTGTCCGACGTCACCAACGATCCGAGGTACACAAACTCCTCTACCACCTCGAATTCGTCCCCGTCGATTGTAACGCTTGGTCAATGCGAGCCCTAAGGGACTCGGTTCCTCCTGCCAGCAGGTACTTTGTCTTCGCCACATTCACCCTTAGCCCAACCTTCTCTGCTTCCCGCTTCAAGCCGGTGTACGCATCCGCAACCGCCTTGAACGTTCTGCCAACAATGTCCATGTCGTCAGCGAAGCAGATGAATTGGTTGGACTTGCTGAAGATCGTGCCCCGCATATTGAATCCCGCTCGTCTCATAACACCTTCCAGTACCACATTGAAACAGAGGCAAGAAATCCCATCGCCTTGCCGAAGCCCCCCGAGTGAAGGAAACGAGTCCGATTCCGCACCCGATATCTTCACACAGCACCGAGCCCCATCCATCGTCATCTTGATCAGTCTGATCAACTTCCCGGGAAAGCCGTTCTCGTCCATGATTTTCCATAGCTCTTCGCGATCGACTGAGTCGTACGCGGCTTTGAAGTCGATGAATAGGTGGTGCGTGGGAACTTGGTACTCGCGACACTTTTGGAGGATTTGTCGCACAGTGAAGATTTGGTCGGTTGTTGATCTCCCATGACGAATCCGGCTTGATAACTTCCAACAAAACATTCCGCTATTGGCGATAGGCGGCTGAAGAGGATCTGGGAGAACACTTTGTAGGCCGCGTTGAGGACTGTGATGGCACGGTAGTTCTCACAATCTAACTTGTCCCCCTTCTTGTAGATCGGGCATATTACTCCCACTTTCCACTCCTCCGGTAGCTGTTCTGACTCCCAGATCCTGACTATCAGCCGGTGCAAACAGGACGCCAGCTTCTCCGGGCCCATCTTGATGAGTTCAGCACCGATACCATCCTTACCCGCTGCTTTGTTGTTCTTCAGCTTCTTGATGGCATCCTTAACTTCCCTCATCGTGGGAACTGGCTCTTCTCCTTCTCCTGCTGTACCGATGAAGTCCTCTCTCCCGCCGCCTTGAGCCCCTGCCTCTGCTTCTGCGCCATTCAGGTGTTCATCGAAGTGCTGCTTCCACCTGTCGATCACCTCACGCTCGTTCGTCAAGATAGCTCCATTTTTATCCCGGCACATTTCGACTCGCGGCGTGAAGCAACTTGCGCGTTTCGTTCGAACGATGCAGCTGCTCCATGTCCTCAAACTCCAACTCTTCCTGGTGGCGCACTTTTGCCCGGAAGAGCTGGTGCTGCTGCCTTCGCTTCTGTCCATACGCCTCTTCGTAATCACGGAGATTGTACTGCAGCATTGCCCTCCGTGCTGCATTCTTCTCCAAAATCGCTCGACACTCCTCGTCGAACCAATCGTTCCGTCGTCCTCGTTCCACAAATCCGATGGTGCTTTCTGCTGCGTTGGTGATGGCTGCCTTGACGCTCCTCCAGCAGTCCTCGAGGGGAACTTCCAACAGCTCACCCTCCCCTGGCAACGCAGCCTCCAGCGAATGCGCGTACCGGGAGGCGACTACCGGTAACTTAAGTCGCTCCAGATCCAACCGCGGAGGGCGGCGGTACCGAACGCTTTTCGCCAGGGAAAGTCGTTGGCGCATTTTCACCATCACCAGATAGTGGTCCGAGTCGACGTTGGCGCCGCGATAGGTCCTGACGTCGATGATGTCGGAAAAGTGTCTACCGTCGATTACAACGTGGTCGATTTGTGATTCCGTTCCTTGCGGTGATCTCCAGGTGTACTTGTCTCGGAGGTTGTGCTGGAAGCACATGATGATAGCATTTCAGCGAAAAAAAAAAATCAACAAAACGTTAACGTTCTGTGAATCCCTGCTTTGGTTCACCTCAAAGGCTTCATCCATAAAGTACGTCACGCTAAAATCGACCAAAATTTACCCCCCCCCCCCTCCCCCCCTTTGTCACGCTTTTCCTATACTTATAACATGCAATGTCACACTTGCTCAGACCCCCCCTTTCCCCCCTAGGGCGTGACATACTTTATGGATGACGCCAAACTAAAACTTTGAGAGATTCACTTGACGCGTCGTTCGTGTGCACCGAACAATTGTCTCTAAATTGATATTTATTCAGTGCACACCAAAACTTATACTCTGAATGGTTTGTAGTTTTCATCATTCGTTCTCCGAAATGTGAACTCAACTGTGTTGCCAGTTTAATGGAAAAAATGAAACAGTGTTGCTAGTAGCAGTTTCAAATCAGTTGTTCTAACCTTAGCTGTTTAGTACTGATTTACATTCATTTTTTTTTTCGAATAAAGAATAATTCTTGAATGGTTTTGACAAATTTAAGATTTTTGGCGAAACTGTGTTTGGTAAACAATTTTGCTACTGCGGCATTATTTACGGACACTTCCACGCTATCAATTGAGCTTGTTTATATATTATCAAACGCTTGGCAAATAAAACGTGATAAGAAAGATGAATATCATGGTCCTTCCTGATTGTTAGTTGGAAAGAATCTGCAGCAGTCGAAAGTCATATTTTGGACGATGGATATAAACCTCGGAGTGTTAGTCGTGTTTGTCCTAATCGTGGGTTTTCTGTACCGGTTATTGACCAAGAACAATGGTTACTTCCACGACAAGCCGATACCGTCGATGGCGGTTACACCATTTCTGGGCAGCACCGGACCACTGATGCTCAGGAAGTATACCTTTGGTGATTTTGTGGAACACATTTACAACAAGTACCCAAATGCTAAGTATGGCCTGATCGTTGATTAGAACAACCATCCAAAATTAAAAAAAAAAACTTTTGTTTCAATCGTAGAGTTTTCGGACTGTTTGACACGATCAATCCGATCTTTGTGGTGCGCGATCCCGAGCTGATCAAGAAGATCACCATAAAAGATTTCGATCATTTCATCGATCACCGACCTGTCTTTGGCAACGGCGAAAACGACAGCCCGTATGTCCTCTTCGGGAAGACGCTGTTCGCGATGACCGGGCAAAAGTGGCGGGACATGCGAGCTACGTTGAGTCCGGCGTTCACCGGCAGCAAGATGCGGCAGATGTTCGAGCTGGTGATCGAGTGCTGTGAAAGTGTGACCGAATTCCAGCTGAAACATGAGTCTCGATCGGTTGAGCTGAACGATTTGTTTAAAAGGTTTAGCACGGACGTGATCGCGTCGTGTGCTTTCGGTGTTAGACTGGATTCGTTCCGGGATCCGGACAATGATTTTTACAAAAATGGCAAACAAATGATGCGTTTCGAGCGGTTGAGTGTTACGCTGAGGATCTTTGCGAATCAATTCTTCCCGACACTCACCGGGAAACTTGGAATCGATGTGATCGATCGGGAACACAACCGGTACTTCAGTGCGCTGATCATGAACGCCATTCAGGAACGCACGGCCAAAGGAATCGTTCGTACGGACATGATCAATCTTCTTCTGCAAGCCAGAGCTGGACTGCTGAAGCATCAACACGAGAAGGAACTCGCCGCGGAAGGCTTCGCAACGGTTCGCGAATCCGAGCTGGGAAAAGCGAACTCTGCGTTCAACATGACGGACACGGAAATGATCGCGCAAGCGTTTGTTTTTTTCTTGGCTGGATTTGAAACTGTTTCATCGACGCTAATGCTGATGACCCATGATCTTGTCGTTCATCAAGATGTTCAGCAAAAACTGGTTGAAGAGATTCTGGAAACGGAAGACACGCTAGCTGGGAAGAAGCTCAATTATGAGACACTACAGAAGATGCAATACATGGACATGGTAGTTTCGGAAAGTCTGCGAATGCGACCAGCAGCGGTACTGCTGGATCGCGTCTGCGTTCGGGACTATGTTCTGGACGATGGACACGGGTTGAAGTTTACCATGGACAGTGGCACCGCTGTCTGGATCCCTACCCAGGGAATCCACATGGATCCCAAGTTTTACCCCAATCCGGAAAGATTCGATCCGGAGCGATTCAGTCCCGAGAATCGCAAATCGATCGACCCTCTCACGTACTTGCCGTTTGGAGTGGGTCCGAGGAACTGCATCGGATCGCGATTTGCCCTGATGGAGATCAAGGCGATATTGTATTACCTGCTGTTGAACTTCAAAATAGCCAGGAACGAGCAAACTCCAGTTCCACTTAAGTTACGTAAAGGGTTCACGACTATATCGGCAGAAGGCGAAGTCTTTGTCGACCTTGTAAAGCGTCAACAATGATACATCAATAAACATAGTGTATATAACGGATTCAACGCAGCTAAAGCGCATCAATAACAAAAGTATCTCCTTCCAAACCCTAAACTTATTTTTTATTTGATCACCAACCCTCCAACATCCGATCGTAAACTGTTAATCATACTGCGCAAAGTGCACCCCCGTCCTACCAAGGTCAAGTTCGATAAACAATGGGCAAACATCTCTCTCTAATGACTTCGGATACCGCTAGTGTCGGAACCTTCCCGCTCGAGCTATGAGAGCATCACGAAAGGGAAATGCGGTCCGCAACGTCAGAGATTACCGCGATAAGACGCTTCGACGTACACGATCGCGTAAATCTCGGAACGTTCTCGAAGAGGGTTAGGGATCTCCTTCTGGTCACAAAGAAGCCCAAAGCGGCAAAACGGCACGTTCCACGCCGGACCAGACATCAGCCAGACAGCTTGAACAATGTGAGAACACGCGTCTAGCTGTCAGCAATAGCGCCATGTGTGAGCTCAGACTTGGAGTGTGCTTCCGTTACGGTTGTTCAACACGTCGTCGATCGCTACATGATCGCGGGGTATTCCAAGTACCGCACGCACCGAGCATAATTGCGCGCGATTCCCAGGCGGTACAGTGATCCGCTGGTTCTATCAACTGGTAGGTACCACGGTAGAGCGAAGATCGCAAAGCCGCGCGATCACTGTACTACGTCGTGGGGCTTCCCCTTATCGAGATAAGTGATCGTTCCGGAGAAGACTGCGCGCGCACAGCGGTAGTTTGTACTCGCCGTGTAAAGTTACATCAAAGGTCACGCGGTAGCGAAAATGGTAGTATCAGCCGCGCGTCTAGACACGGTGTAACAAATTGGTTAGTTCCAGTACCGATCCCCTCCCCTCCGCTGCCAAGCTGATCGCTAACTTCATCAACATTCCAGCGCGTCCACGTGCCGCGGGGTTGTCACTCATGTCATGGCATTCGAGTCATTTTTATTGCCGCGGAGATCATAAACTAGCCGGTGGAAGTCGATCCATTTACAGAACGGAACGGAACTCGATCGCGATCGCGTCAGCGATCCGTTATCTGCGTATATACGAGCGAAGTCATTTGTTTATGTTTATATGCAAATGGATGTGACCAAAAAAAGTGCAAGCTACGCCGTATAACGGCGTTTAGCGTAAGATCGTGTGATCTACCCTGCCCCCCAAAAGCATCCGGAAGAACCTTGATTCGCTGCCGGAGGCGAGCCTCTTTGGTGGACTCGATCTTTATTGTTTGTGCGAAGATCGCTTCCGCGTACACCGAAAACAACGGCACTTCAGCAGGATCAACCCGTCTTCGGGGTTGGACAAAGAAGATCGAAGATTTATCGCGCGATCCAGTGACAACGGTCTACGTCAAACACGCAAGGATCACGTGAATGCAAGCATGCTGTTATGGTCCGTCCAAAGCTGCTTGAACCGGATCGGTCCAGACCTATCGCCGTCGTTAAGATCGATCGCACGCTGCACGTGATCACCTCCTCGATCACCTCATCTCTCTCTCTCTCTGTTTTCACCCGATATTGATGGGGGCGCGTCCTTCTCTCAAGGTGTTCCTTTCAACACCTCCCGTGAGTTGTTGACGCCGGGCGAAACCAGTTTGGAGAAGGCTTGGCGCCAGGGTTTGCAGACATTCACGTGACCGATCCAGTTTGGGCCGGCGAAGAGGGTGATGCGCTCGCGACAGTCTCTTTGTCTAACCGATTTCCGGGATCACTTCGGTGAAGATCGTTTTTGGAAAAAAGGTTCGACGCAAATCAGATCAAGTTCGGGTTGACAAACGGTACTGAAATGTCACGGCCGAGTCATCCTGCGGTGATTCCGGCTAATTTGACGCAATTAAGGGGACATTAGTTGGGCATTCTGGGAAGTTTGCAACGAAAATCTGATTGTTCAGGTTGACGCACGATAGCTGACGACGACGACGACGACGGTGCTTTTGGACTGCCATTAGATGCGTTGGCAAAACCGCAGGTCAGGTGTGGTGGAAAAACGATCTGTTTAAAATTCATAATTCGCTGAATCAACTTGCAGGGGATTTTAGCTTGAATTTAATTGATTGTTCATCGCTTTTTTTTATTCTATATAAATTTTTTCTTGAAAGGAGATTTTCAAAAATGACAAAAATGACAAAATGACAAAATGACAAAAATGACAAAAATGTCAAAATGACCAAAATGACCAAAATGACCAAAATGACCAAAATGACCAAAATGACCAAAATGACCAAAATGACCAAATGACCAAAATGACCAAAATGACCAAAATGACCAAAATGACCAAAATGACCAAAATGACCAAAATGACCAAAATGACCAAAATGACCAAAATGACCAAAATGACCAAAATGACCAAAATGACAAAATGACCAAAATGACCAAAATGACCAAAATGACCAAAATGACCAAAATGACCAAAATGACCAAAATGACAAAATGACAAAATGATCAAAATGATCAAAATGACAAAATGACAAAATGACCAAAATGACCAAAATGACCAAAATGACCAAAATGACCAAAATGACCAAAATGACCAAAATGACCAAAATGACCAAAATGACCAAAATGACCAAAATGACCAAAATGACCAAAAATGACGAAAATGACGAAAATGACGAAAATGACGAAAATGACGAAAATGACAAAAATGACAAAAATGACAAAAATGACAAAAATGACAAAAATGACAAAAATGAAGAAAATGACGAAAATGACCAAAATGACAAAAATGACCAAAATGACCAAAATGACCAAAATGACGAAAATGACGAAAATGACCAAAATGACCAAAATGACGAAAATGACGAAAATGACGAAAATGACGAAATTGACGAAAATGACGAAAATGACGAAAATGACGAAAATAACGAAAATGACGAAAATGACGAAAATGACGAAAATGACGAAAATGACGAAAATGACGAAAATGACGAAAATGACGAAAATGACGAAAATAACGAAAATGACGAAAATGACGAAAATGACCAAAATGACCAAAATGACCAAAATGACCAAAATGACCAAAATGACCAAAATGACCAAAATGACGAAAATGACCAAAATGACCAAAATGACCAAAATGACCAAAATGACCAAAATGACCAAAATAACGAAAATGACGAAAATGACGAAAATGACGAAAATTACCAAAATGACCAAAATGACCAAAATGGTCAAAATGGTCAAAATGGCCAAAATGACCAAAATGACGAGAATGACCAAAATGACGAAAATGACCAAAATGACAAAAATGACCAAAATGACGAAAATGACGAAAATGACGAAAATTACCAAAATGACCAAAATGACCAAAATGGTCAAAATGGTCAAAATGGCCAAAATGACCAAAATGACGAGAATGACCAAAATGACCAAAATGACCAAAATGACCAAAATGACCAAAATGACCAAAATGACCAAAATGACCAAAATGACGAAAATTACCAAAATGACCAAAATGACCAAAATGACCAAAATGACCAAAATGACCAAAATGACCAAAATAACGAAAATGACGAAAATGACGAAAATGACGAAAATTACCAAAATGACCAAAATGACCCAAATGGTCAAAATGGTCAAAATGGCCAAAATGACCAAAATGACCAAAATGACCAAAATGACCAAAATGACCAAAATGACCAAAATGACGAAAATTACCAAAATGACCAAAATGACCAAAATGACCAAAATGACCAAAATGACCAAAATGACCAAAATAACGAAAATGACGAAAATGACGAAAATGACCAAAATGACCAAAATGACCAAAATGACGAAAATGACGAAAATTACGAAAATGACGAAAATGACGAAAATGACGAAAATGACCAAAATGACAAAAATTACCAAAATGACCAAAATGACCAAAATGACGAAAATGACGAAAATGACGAAAATGACAAAAATGACGAAAATGACGAAAATGACGAAAATGACGAAAATGACGAAAATGACGAAAATTACCAAAATGACCAAAATGGCCAAAATGGTCAAAATGGTCAAAATGGCCAAAATGACCAAAATGACGAGAATGACCAAAATGACCAAAATGACCAAAATGACCAAAATGACAAAAATGACAAAAATGACGAAAATGACGAAAATGACGAAAATGACGAAAATGACGAAAATGACCAAAATGACAAAAATTACCAAAATGACCAAAATGACCAAAATGACCAAAATGACGAAAATGACGAAAATGACGAAAATGACGAAAATGACGAAAATGACGAAAATGACGTAAATGACGAAAATGACCAAAATGACAAAAATGACCATAATGACCAAAATGACCATAATGACCAAAATGATCAAAATGACAAAAATGACAAAAATGACGAAAATGACGAAAATGACGAAAATGACAAAAATGACAAAAATGACAAAAATGACAAAAATGACAAAAATGACAAAAATGACAAAAATGACAAAAATGACAAAGATGACAAAAATGACAAAGATGACAAAAATGACAAAAATTACAAAAATTACAAAAATGACAAAAATTATAAAAATTACAAATTTAAGTCGAAATAGCGAACGATTAGCAATCTGCTAGGTACTCATATTATCTAAACAATGCCCATTCTCAGACTTTTTTTTTATGTATTCCATGTTTCACTGTTGATGAGATCTTTCAAATTAATCGAACAATTAGAATATCAACTCATTGAATCTGAGATGCTGATCCTTCTGAAGAATCTCTTTTTTTAATTTTTATTAGCAAAAATGGCTCCTCAAAATAAAAAAAACCAAACTTATGTTTATAAATGTTCTCGTAAATGTTTTTAATTTATTACTTCGAAAAACCACGAAAAGTACTACCCTGAAACGGAACTAAACGTGTCTGCGCAGGGTTAATTGCACGCACAGCACTAATTTGTTCTGCGAACCGCGTGTTCAACAGTTTGCAAACACCTCACTTCCAAACAGAGGCAACAAAAATTAATTACCGTTCGATTGGCGTGAACTCTCGCGCTGGTACACAGCTGTTTTTTTTTTGCTGCGTTCGAATTCTTTTTATCCAATTAGGGAGGTTCACAGCACCTCCGACCCGATCCACTTAGCAGGGTCTGATTTAGCGTTTTGATTGGGTTGAAGTTTGCGTGTACGCGAGTGACAGGTGACAGTGATGCCATCGCTTGCTTTTGCGGCGTTTCTTTCAACTATTTTGACAGTTGTTCTCTCTTTTCGTTGAATGCATAACCTCAACAGCAAAGTTATTCAAAGGAAGGCTAGCATGGGTTATGTGCGTCCAGGTTACATGGGAGTGCACCGATCAACAACGTATCAAAAACGGCATCCAAACCGAGCTAGTCGGACCGACTAAAGTGTGCACCCTTTATAATCGTGTTCGCTCTTTAGCGTTCGTCTACACCTGGTGATTATGTTGTTAACGACGACTTCGGTTGCAGCGTCATGCCGCGAGAAGGAAGTGTTCGGAGAGGCGCGCGCGCTTGCAAGGTGACGTGACGACGTAAACAAAGCTTGAGATGCGGGTGTTGTTTGTTTACAAATCGCTCGATGACGTCACAGGCCACTGTGACGTTGCGGTATCGAGCCGCGGCTGTCACTCAACGGGTTCGGGTTCAAACCCAATTGGTGTCAAGATTTTTTTTTTGTTATTTCGCGAACTTTTGAAAGTCATTGCGAGGGGGGTTTGGGTCATAAACGTCACAACCTTGGCCAGACCTTCGCAAACGCAAAGATCGCGGGGGTACAGATAACAAGTCGACGTTTTGCGATGAAAGAAATTTTATTTGATTTCGCGGCAGAATTGTTTGTTTGCCCAATATTGCCGTGCGGCGACGTGAGCTGCTTTCGCAGTAAAGTCTCGTCAGATGTTTAAAAGACGATTGAAATGTGTTAAGCGCGGCACGTGACGAACGTTGGTTCCATTTTAAAATTGTAAACTATTTGTCATGAGGGCTGATGATCGTCAACTGCTCGTGGGGCGAGTGTTTGTGGGAGGTTGATCACTCTCGGGGTGATTGCTGTTATTGATTATTATGGACGTTTATTGGATGGCTTTGCAATGTTTTGAATAATGCATGGTGACACGAGCCGCAGGATCGTTGAGTTCAAAACTTTTATTACGAAATTGAAAAGTAAGCCAACAAAAATCGATTTTTTTTCTATCATTTTTGTGGCAAGCGATTATTATGTACAATTTTGGATTTTTTCTGACTTTTTGAATATTAAATGATCTTCAAACTGTTCGAAATTTGTGGGATGACTGTAATGACTTTCAAAAATAAAAGGACTTGGTAAGGTATTTGCAACATCAGATCAAATTTCATCAGAATTCGGTTTATTGGTTGTTCCGTGTTTTACGAATAAAACATCAAGTGTTGAAAGAACCGAAAGCTCTGCAACACGTGTAGTGACGTTAACCAGAAACAACCGGTTGTTCGACCAGCCATAATTAGCTAGGGATGTACCCTTTCTCACCATGTTCAACTCAAGGTAATAAAATTGAATGACCTGGTTGGAAAACATCCGCATTGATGGGAATTCTGCGCTAGCCTAGTAATTGCTATATGTTACAACTGACGTCACGAAATTGTTTCGTTATGTTGCAACATTCCAGAAAAAAAACTTCAGCCTATCATTAAATCCGATCATCCCGTCATGCCCGACCCGTGTCCGCAAATTGATTGTTAATTTATTCCCGACGGAGTCACTCTATTAATCAATCGGTAATAAATTTGCAAACGAGTTAATACGCCGATCACGGTGCCCCTCGTTGAACCACGTGTCACACCGGTGGGTACCGCAACCCCTTATAAATAATAAACAGAGGGTGGAGTCGTCGCGGAAAATTCACACGATCAAGTTTCCTCCTTTAGGTGCCACCATGAATTTGCATATTGAAAGCTTTGACAGCTGCCCATACTGTCTAGTACCGAAAATCAACATCTGGCGGCGCTGGAAACCACTTTTTTCTTGCTGGGTTAAAATTGTTTCTGTTAGAAAAAGATTTAAAGACAATTTGTATAGTCTTAATTTCAAAGACCATTTTTTAAAGGCATTTCTTCAAAAACTACATCCCTTTGTCTGTGCAATCCACCCGCACAGCAAAAGTAGTCCAAAGGGTCGAACCGGTTCGCTCAAAAGTGTCGAGACTGGGCATTCCTTCCAGTCACGACCGATCGATGTCCGGTATAACCACAAATGTATTAGGCAGCAGTGATTAGCATAAAATCTGTATCAACCAGACCGGACGGGGTGGTCCCGGACACTTACGTGGCCGTCTCTAATCAAATGTTTATTAATTGACTACATGCTGTAAAAGCGGAAAAATGTTAGTGCTTCAAAAATGGGTTCAATTAACGCCTCGATCAATTCCTAGCTTTGTTACGGGACTAACTGAATTGGTCCTCTACAGCTTAGACAAATAGACTTAACCCTTTCAGGCCTGATGGGTCATATATGACCCATACCGAAATTCGGTTGTATAAAATCACACAGTGCTCAAAACATATAACATTGTTCAGCAAAGTTGTAATTTATGAGTTTCTCTACCTAGGAAAAAATGTTTGAGTGGTTGTTAATGGCCATTTTGACGACCTAGAACATCCTGAAAACCTGAAATTTGGAAACTTCAGAAAATGTTGAAGATAATTCAGGTTTACAACGATTTTTCAAGGCAAATGAAGTTTAGTTATTACCAGTCACATCCTCACGACCATATGGGACCACTTCGATCCCTTTGGATCTCTTTTGGGATGATCTAGGTCCTCCAAAGTGTCCTGGAATACAGATCTTGGAGTCTACCGCCGTAACAACACGATTCTACCAAGTTTCCGATTATGGATCATATTCAGTGATGTCCCTGGGACCCTTTGGCAACCCTCTGAGCTATGTGGGTCACTTTTGGGATGATCTGGGTCCTCCAAAGTGTCCTGGAATACAGATCTTGGAGTCTACCGCCGTAACAACACGATTCTACCAAGTTTCCGATTATAGTTCATATTCAGTAATGTCCCTGGGACCCTTTGGCAACACTATGAGCTATGTGGATCACTTTTGGGATGTTCTGGGTCCTCCAAAGTGTCCTGGAATACAGATCTTGGAGCCTACCGCCGTAACAACACGATTCTACCAAGTTTCCGATCATGGTTCATATTCAGTGATGTCCCTGGGACCCTTTGGCAACAATATGAGCTATGTGGATCACTTTTGGGATGTTCTGGGTCCTCCAAAGTGTCCTAGAATACAGATCTTGGAGTCTACCGCCGTAACAACACGATTCTACCAAGTTTCCGATTATGGTTCATATTCAGTGATGTCCCTGGGACCCATGGCAACACTATGAGCTATGTGGATCACTTTTGGGATGTTCTGGGTCATCCAAAGTGTCCAGGAATACAGATCTTGGAGTCTACCGCCGTAACAACACGATTCTACCAAGTTTCCGATCATGGTTCATATTCAGTGATGTCCCTGGGACCCTTTGGCAACACTATGAGCTATGTGGATCACTTTTGGGATGATCTGGGTCCTCCAAAGTGTCCTGGAATACAGAGTCCACCGCCGTAACAACACGATTCTACCAAGTTTCCGATCATGGTTCATATTCAGTGATGTCCCTGGGACCCTTTGGCAACACTATGAGCTATGTGGATCACTTTTGGGATGTTCTGGGTCATCCAAAGTGTCCAGGAATACAGATCTTGGAGTCTACCGCCGTAACAACACGATTCTACAAAGTTTCCGATCATGGTTCATATTCAGTGATGTCCCTGGAACCTTTTGGCAACCTTCTGAGCTATGTGGATCACTTTTGGGATGATCTGGGTCCTCAAAGTGTCCTGGAATACAGATCTTGAAGTCTACCGCCGTAACAAGATTCTACCAAGTTTCCGATTAGGTTCATATTCAGTAATGTCCCTGGGACCCGTTGGAAACACTATGAGCTATGTGGATCATTTTGGGATGTTTGGGTCCTCCAAAGTGTCTTGAATACAGATCTTGAGATACTCCGTAACAACACGATTGTACCAAGTTTCCGATCATGATTATGAACCATAATCGGAAACTTGGTAAAATCGTGTTGTTACGGCGGTAGACTCCAAGATCTGTATTCCAGGACACTTTGGAGGACCCAGATCATCCCAAAAGTGATCCACATAGCTCATAATGTTTCCAATGGGTCCCAGGGACATCACTGAATATGAACTATAATTGGAAACTTGGTAGAATAGTGTTGTTACGGCGGTAGACTCCAAGATCTGTATTCCAGGACACTTTGGAGGACCCAGAACATCCCAAAAGTGATCCACATAGCTCAGAGTGTTTCCAAAGGGTTCTAGGGACATCACTGAATATGAACCATGATCGGAAACTTGGTACAATCGTGTTGCTACGGAGGTATACTCCAAGATCTGAATTCCAGGACACTTTGGAGGACCCAGAACATCCCAAAAGTGATCCACATAGCTCATAGTGTTGCCAAAGGGTCCCAGGAACATCACTGAATATGAACCATGATCGGAAACTTGGTAGAATTGTGTTGTTACGGCGGTAGACTCCAAGATCTGTATTCCAGGACACTTTGGAGGGCCCAGATCATCCCAAAAGTGATCCACATAGCTCATAGTGTTGCCAAAAGGTCCCAGGGACATCACTGAATATGAACCATAATTGGAAACTTGGTAGAATCGTGTTGTTATGGCGGTAGACTCCAAGATCTGTATTCTAGGACACTTTGGAGGACCCAGAACATCCCAAAAGTGATCCACATAGCTCATAGTGTTGCCAAAGGGTCCCAGGGACATCACTGAATATGAACCATGATCGGAAACTTGGTAGAATCGTGTTGTTACGGCGGAAGACTCCAAGATCTGTATTCCAGGACACTTTGGAGGACCCAGAACATCCCAAAAGTGATCCACATAGCTCATAGTGTTGCCAAAGGGTCCCAGGGACATCACTGAATATGAATCATGATCGGAAACTTGGTAGAATTGTGTTGTTACGGCGGTAGACTCCAAGATCTGTATTCCAGGACACTTTGGAGGGCCCAGATCATCCCAAAAGTGATCCACATAGCTCATAGTGTTGCCAAAAGGTCCCAGGGACTTCACTGAATATGAACCATAATTGGAAACTTGGTAGAATCGTGTTGTTACGGCGGTAGACTCCAAGATCTGTATTCTAGGACACTTTGGAGGACCCAGAACATCCCAAAAGTGATCCACATAGCTCATAGTGTTGCCAAAGGGTCCCAGGGACATCACTGAATATGAACCATGATCGGAAACTTGGTAGAATCGTGTTGTTACGGCGGAAGACTCCAAGATCTGTATTCCAGGACACTTTGGAGGACCCAGAACATCCCAAAAGTGATCCACATAGCTCATAGTGTTGCCAAAGGGTCCCAGGGACATCACTGAATATGAACCATGATCGGAAACTTGGTAGAATTGTGTTGTTACGGCGGTAGACTCCAAGATCTGTATTCCAGGACATTTTGGAGGGCCCAGATCATCCCAAAAGTGATCCACATAGCTCATAGTGTTGCCAAAGGGTCCCAGGGACATCACTGAATATGAACCATAATTGGAAACTTGGTAGAATCGTGTTGTTACGGCGGTAGACTCCAAGATCTGTATTCTAGGACACTTTGGAGGACCCAGAACATCCCAAAAGTGATCCACATAGCTCATAGTGTTGCCAAAGGGTCCCAGGGACATCACTGAATATGAACCATGATCGGAAACTTGGTAGAATCGTGTTGTTACGGCGGAAGACTCCAAGATCTGTATTCCAGGACACTTTGGAGGACCCAGAACATCCCAAAAGTGATCCACATAGCTCATAGTGTTGCCAAAGGGTCCCAGGGACATCACTGAATATGAACCATGATCGGAAACTTGGTAGAATCGTGTTGTTACGGCGGTAGACTCCAAGATCTGTATTCCAGGACACTTTGGAGGACCCAGATCATCCCAAAAGTGATCCACATAGCTCATAGTGTTGCCAAAGGGTCCCAGGGACATCACTGAATATGAACCATGATCGGAAACTTGGTAGAATCGTGTTGTTACGGCGGTAGACTCCAAGATCTGTATTCCAGGACACTTTGGAGGACCCAGATCATCCCAAAAGTGATCCACATAGCTCATAGTGTTGCCAAAGGGTCCCAGGGATATCACTGAATATGAACCATGATCGGAAACTTGGTAGAATCGTGTTGTTACGGCGGTAGACTCCAAGATCTGTATTCCAGGACACTTTGGAGGGCCCAGATCATCCCAAAAGTGATCCACATAGCTCATAGTGTTGCCAAAGGGTCCCAGGGACATCACTGAATATGAACCATAATCGGAAACTTGGTAGAATCGTGTTGTTACGGCGGTAGACTCCAAGATCTGTATTCTAGGACACTTTGGAGGACCCAGAACATCCCAAAAGTGATCCACATAGCTCATAGTGTTGCCAAAGGGTCCCAGGGACATCACTGAATATGAACCATAATCGGAAACTTGGTAGAATCGTGTTGTTACGGCGGTAGACTCCAAGATCTGTATTCCTGGACACTTTGGATGACCCAGATCATCCCAAAAGTGATCTACATAGCTCATAGTGTTGCCAAAGGGTCCCAGGGACATCACTGATTATGAACCATGATAGGAAACTTGGTAGAATCGTGTTGTTACGGCGGTAGACTCCAAGATCTGTATTCTAGGACACTTTGGAGGACCCAGAACATCCCAAAAGTGATCCACATAGCTCATAGTGTTGCCAAAGGGTCCCAGGGACATCACTGAATATGAACCATGATCGGAAACTTGGTAGAATCGTGTTGTTACGGCGGTAGACTCCAAGATCTGTATTCTAGGACACTTTGGAGGACCCAGAACATCCCAAAAGTGATCCACATAGCTCATAGTGTTGCCAAAGGGTCCCAGGGACATCACTGAATATGAACCATAATCGGAAACTTGGTAGAATCGTGTTGTTACGGCGGTAGACTCCAAGATCTATATTCCAGGACACTTTGGAGGACCCAGAACGTCCAATAATGAAATGTAACTTTTTTTTGCCTGTTTCTGTTTACTCATGGAAAAAATGAACTACTGGTACCAAAATTGTAGATTAACACAGCTCAGAAAAATTCAGGCCTGAAAGGGTTAAACTTACATTAAATGTGGCGGAGTCAACCAAGCCCTACGAAAGGTTTGCTGTTGTAATTGCTCTAATTGTCAACTATTTCCGTTTTCCAGTAACTGCTCCGGAATGTATTAGCAATTTCCACTACAACAGGTTCTCTGGTGGTTGACCTCATCTTTAGACGAGTTTTATAGATTTTTTGTAAATAAACACAATTTGGTGACTCAAGACAGGAAATTCTGTTCGATGGCAGTTATTAAAAAATGGCAACACTGCAGAAGTTTTCCCGAAATATGTTCTGGCGTTTGTTAGTATTTAAATGTCATGTTTTGATTTTTTTTTTCAATAAGTTTGTTAAAACCATTTTTGACAGCTGCTTCAAGTCAGTCTAATAAAGTTTAGTAAATCGCCCGCTAATCCATCGCTGAATTATTCATAGTGGATCTCTCCACTAACAGTTCAACTAGTTTGTTAGTTCATCACAAAATCGACCAGTCCAGTGACAGTGGGACCGATTCTGTTTGAAATTATAATCGCAATTAATGATAATTCAGTCGCGTGTGTCCGCACGATATTTTATTTATGAGTTGGCCACGCTTTCCCGTTTGACAACCCGCCGGACTCGAAGTACAACACACACAAATTAGTCAATCAAATGATATCGCAAACTGGAGCTAGAACAAACAATGGTTCCTTGCGGGCAGTAGAACAGGTCAGGCCGGGTCTAGCAATACGTAACCCTAGTTGGACACGCAGATCTGGATTATTTATCACTAATGTGTTCAAAAGTCACTTCAAACTGACTGCACCTAGATTGTGCGATAATTCATGCTTTCCCACGGCTCTTGAGTTCTTGCAAGACATGGGCCCAGTAGAAAATAGTTGACCCATTAGGTCATATCCCGGATCGGTTACGCCCACCAAGCGGATCGATTTGAGCTAATAAAAACAATTAGTCATATTAGCAGCCCAAGTCGCGGACATGCGGTAGACAATGTGATTTACAAAGTAAACGGCTGTCATTACAAGAACTTGATCATACTTGCGACACAAACAAAAAGACACAATAAAATTTGACCTAATTTAGCTTAGTACTGCCACCTACCGGCAGAAAGCCGGTAGAACTAGAACTGTCAAAATCAAAATTGAGCAGTGTTGCCAAATTACCCTCGCTTCAATCTCCAAGTCCACTTGTCTGTGCCGCGCACAACTCTCACACGCAGTATCAAGTTTCTTCAAGCTGTCGCCGACATAACCTCAAACGGCAGATTTTTCACGTGATTCAACACGCCTTCAAGCCGGATTGGTCCGGTTTCATCTGCTGCCGCTGCTGGTTGACAGGTTGACAAACACGCCAAAGGGGGGAAAACACACTTTTGCCACATTCCACCGCGAGATGGCAGGCTAGCTGTCAGCTGTGAGGTATGAATGAATGCAGGTTTATTCAATCTGGCAGAGGGTTGGGATTCTCCGGAACCGGGTGGGGAATAAAAAGGTGAAAAAGTTGATATTTTTGTAACAAGCATCATTACCCGCTGCTGATGCGGCACATTACGGCGTATGACTGTCGGGAAAATTGATTTATATGGAAACGGGCGGCATGCCCTCAACAATGTTGCTAGTGTGTTGTTTTTATTGTTGTTAAATTGTGATTAAATTAGAAATTTTGAAGTTAAAATATAAAAGCATTCTATCGCTTGATTACTCAAAATAATTTAAAGCTGTTTTAACAATTTAATGACAGCAAGGTAAATGTTGATGGTAACATTTGACCACAGATAAACCGGCACCATTCTTCGGAAAATAGTAAAAAATAGTAAATCTTTCTTTCGAAACCGATTGCCCACTAGCGCAATCTGTTGCCCTGTTGATAAAGCAGTCTCAAACTCATATCTGATTGAACGAAATTAGACATTTTATGACACTGAATTCATGGTAAAGTTTTGAAACTACTTGAAATGATATTCAATTTAATTCCTCTACTTGTCTGTGCTATTTGTTGTTTGTGATTTGATAACGAACAAAAGCTAACCGTTTCGTCCCGGTATAGAGTTATCTAAGCCCGATCTCACGCACACTAGCACGCCATTTGTTTTGCTGGCCGGTACAAAATTTAACCTCAATCTTTTTCGTGTACGTACACGCAATACATGCGCACGTAGATAACTCTATTCCCAGCGGAACCTTCCGCAACCTGTTGCATCCAGAACAATCTAAGGGTTCTCCAAGATTTCACCGTTGTAAGCTTTTATTAATCTGGCCTATCACACGAGCAATCTCAATTGTTTTTGCCTGCTCAGGTAGCATGTTAAGATCGCGAGATTGATCATGCGGTATCGCTTTGCTCGGGTCGTCAGTACTCTAGAGCTAACCCTTGATTAGCCGGGTGTGCGATTTGAAGTTACTTAATTGGCGAATCTGAGAACATCAAAAGAAATTATTCTCGTAATATTCACGATCGAAGTCTTAAATAAATCGCCAGCGCAGTTGCTGTGCAACTTTGAAATCAGTCGCGAGAATCTTAATTCATTCGGGACTTCTGAGCGCCTAATTGAGTCCGTTGGCATACAATCGAGCGATAATTTTATTTGTTAGAATTATTACGGTACGGGCATGCAACGTCGTTACATAACACTCTGTTGCGGGGCCTAGATGTTACCTTAGCCGAACACTTTGTGATAAAATTCTCACGCAAATTCGAGCGAATCGCGCGTCAATTCTGGTGTCAACGATTTATGAATTATTTGAGGTAAACTGCGGCTTTCGCGATGAATCAGATCGGGATCGGCACTATCGCAATCAAATCAGTTGTTTTATTCCACTTGTAAGTATTGTGGAAATTTACACTTCACTTGTTACGCATCTGGCTTGATAAGTAACTGAGAGCTTTAGCAAGAAATTGTGGGATTTTTTTTGCAAGTGGAAACGTTTGTAATATCCTAATTATTCAAATTAATTGTATGCAAAATAAGAAAAGTTGTTTTGACTGCAAAAGTTTTGCGTGAAGGTGTTTAGTTTGTCAGTTGTTTGACGACACGTGTAAAAACAAAACAAATGGTACGTTCGTTTGAAAAGCCGGTGCGGCACTGAGTTCCGCACTCGTCGGTGCCAGTTTGGGTTCAATCGAATGTCATTTGTCAGTGTGCGTGGAACTCGCATGAAACTGAAAAATATATCGAGTGCGGCACTAGAGTTTCAGCTCCAAGATGGCGGCGAAACTAGCGCGAGTTTCTTCAAAGAAACATTTTGACAGCTCTGAGTGCGGCACTCAGTGTGGAACTTGCCATCAAACGAACGTACCAAAAGTGTGCGATTAAAATTCAACGGTTCTTTTGAACGATCGGAAACTCACCACGGTAAAGGTTAAATTCACCTCAGCTCATTTTCTTGCGTTTGACAGTTGCTTGATTTGCATTTTTTTCGACCGCAATTAGTTGGCTCTAGTGAGAAGCGATTAGTGGAATTTTGGTAAATGTTCAATGATTTACGTCTGTTTGTCTGTATTTGTTTGTTAGTTAGCTTGTTGAAATATCTCAGCAAAATTTAGTGTGTTGACGCAAAAAGTAGGTTCCATATGTAAAGTGGTGAAAGTGTCAGTTGATCAATTATTCAAAATCTCTCAATGTCAATAGATTATTTTTGAGCAAAAATATATTGAAAAAATGGAAGCCAAGATTGCTGTAAATTGAAATCCTATCACTTTAAGTAAAATTAGAACAACCAGAAACATTAAGGTCCATTAGATAATTGGGTCCTAAAATGAAGCTTGGACTTCTGATATTATTGTTTACAGCGATAAAGCTTATTTTTGTGAGTACAATGACCCTTTGTACGACCACATAGAGTTTAAAATGGATTTTTAAATCAATTTTGAAAAATTAACCTCGCGGTCCTTCTTGACAGAAAAGCTCCTACTTGACAGCTCGTTCCAAGGGGACCATAGTTGATCCATCGAAAAAATGTTGTCTTGTCAAAAAAAAAAAAATTCGCATTAAAATGAAAAAAAGTGATCAGAAATGGTTTTTAATCGTGTTTTTTACCGTTGTACATAAAAATTTACATAGGACTTTAGTACCCAATTGACGAAAGACTGGCTAATCTTCTTTTCTAGCATCAACCCAACCTCCGAAAAGACACGTTTTCAACTCTTAGATAGGGCTCTATCAAACAAAAAGCCAAAAGGTCAAGTCCATTTCGCAAAAGTTCTGCTCTCTTTCGTCATTTCGTCACTGGGAATTGGCACTGATAACCACTTTGACGTGTCAAACATTATCACAGACAAGCAAACATGAAAGTTTGAGACAAAAATCTTAAAGCAATTCCATTTCGCTTTATTGTCTACTGTTTTTCGTAAACGTGTATCTGTCATTTTTTTTTACTTCAACTTTTACGAGCCACCTTGAGATCTGCCAAATCTGTTTGCCTTCAGTGACTAATTCTGCGATGTTTAGAAACATCGCACCGCGAACGTAAACAAATTTTACGACCCTAATCGGCGTGCTCATCACGTGCTGCGGCCATGTTTGGGTAATCCCGTGCATGCTAACTTGCTGGTCAAATCTGGTTTGGGCCGGTGAATTACGCACTTTGGACTGCCTGCCCACAGACTGCCAGGGGATTCCAGGTCAAGCCGGTTTCGAAACGACAACAGTCTTGGGACTTTTCTTATTGAGGAATCCCCATGTGGGGGGACGACCCCGTAGATTTACCCCTCAGAGTGGTACAGATAGATCAGATCTTGATCTTCCGTCAATCTATGAACCCTCAAAGTGACGATTTTTCAATTTTTAAATTAGGTTCTTCTTAAAAAGAAGAAAAGCGGTTAATAATGCGTTTAAAAAAACATCACACAAAATTACAAATCGTTTAATGAAAATCAATAAATAAAGATCGACACTACAAGGTTAACCAGCCGGCTTGTCCGACTTCCAGTTGAGGTGGAAAAGACCTGAGAAATTTGAAAATTCTGCTGCGGCGGTTAATCCACTCAGCTCTCTCCTCTCTCAAGAAGTTCTGCGCGAACGAAACGGTGATCTCTGATCAACTCAACAGATCGTCAGAGGAGCTGTCAATGGGCCTGGTTGTTCACAGAAACAGCTGAGTTGAGCTGAGAGCGCGAGGCTCGGAAAAAGAGACTAAGCTCCCCGATATCAGTCGCGCAAAAATGGCTCTGTTTGCGCAGTTTCAGCTGGGCTGGCATCGGAACAGGTCGTGTGATCAACGGACCGGTGAAAATTGTGGAAGAACAAATTTTGTTTTGTGGTTTGATTTTTGAGAATCAGCTGTGCTGTTGTTGTTTTCGAAACAGTTTTCAACGTATCTACTGGACTGTAAACAGTGATTGTTAAACTGTGCTGCAGTGAAGTGAATTGAGGAAATTTGGCGATTTTTTTTTGTGTTGTAAATATTGATTAAGAGGTATGTTGATGAATCATTTTGTTAGAAAATCGGTTGAAAGTAATTATAAGTAGATACATATTTTCAACTAACTAGCTTCAGCCTTTACTTATTTGTTTTTCACATCGTTTCGAGCTCTTTTGCCCTAGAAAATTTTAGCTTCTTTTTTATGAATTGCATCATTTTTATAGTGTTTTTAGCACTTTGTTGTTTCTTCTTAATTTTTAAGAGATTTTTCCAGATTTTTTTTTATCAATTGTTTAGTTTTAAAATTGATAGTGATAGTGATAACCTGTACAGTTGATTTCAAACTACTAAGAATATTTTTAGATTTTTTTATTTGAATTGGTCCTATAAACATATCTGGAGTTTTTTTTTGAAAAGGTCCAATTATCCGAATTTTCCGTTTTTGCTTTTTGGGTGTTTTTTAATACCCCTGACTTAAGGTGGTTTCAAAAACACCCAAAAAGCAAAAACTTTGGAAATTTGGTTTATTGGACCTCTTCAAAAAAAAAAAAAAAAACTCCAGATATGAAACACAATAGTTCATAGGACCTTTTCAAAAAAAAATCTAAATATTGTTCAACGTTTATGTTTGAGTTTGTAAACAAACGGAATACTTTCCGTTACATGAAATTTTGTGGAAAACATTAAATTTTCAGTTATAGTGGCTTCAATGAAAAATAAAGTACAGAGTGAATTCGGTAATTCAAATTTCGCTCATTCGAATGCCCACTAGTTCGAACGTATTTGAATTTAAACCAGTTGTTCAACATATGCTGGCGTTCCTGTTCGACAATTTCCGAACACGTTGTTTCAAGCTTTTGACAGCTGTCAGTCGTTCCAATTAATGAATTCGGATTCGTTCATTCGAATGAGCTAATCCGCTCTGTATATTTTGAGAGATGAGATGAGAGATGATTCAAAATTACATGAAAAAAAAACAAAAGAAAAAATCCAGAGTTGTTTTTGAAAAGGTCCTATACACAGAAAAAAATAATGTAAATTTGGAAGCTTTAATTTTGGAAGGTTGAATATTACCTCTTTTATGATGTAATTTTACCTCAATTTAGACTGAAAAAGTGACATTACACCAGAAAAGTGGTAAAATTACACATTTCCAGAGGTAAAATTACACCTTTTTTCTGACATAAAAGATGTACCCCTTCCCAGATGTAATATTACCATGATTTTTTTTCTGTGTAGGCTACTGTCTTTCATATGTTTATAGGACCTAATAAAAAAAAGTCAAGAAATGTTAAAATCATAGCGAACTTCTATAGAAATTCTTTGATTATTGAGCCGTGTTACGTGTCATAATTTTTTTTTAAATTTGTATGGAAATTTTGTTTTGAGAGGGAGGGGGAAAGGGTACCAAAAATTCATTTTTTGCGTTCAGTAATAAAAGAATGCTCCCTAATCCATTATGTCTTTACTTAATTTTACCAGAGACAAACGGACGTGAAACTTTTTTAATCATTAACTATCAATTTAACGGCCAACTAAAAGTTGAGGTCATACAAAAAAATTCAACTTTCCTAACATCTGCCTTGACGTTATTTGCCTTTCTTATTAGACAATCGAACAAGGATACACTTTGACCATGTTTACAAAAAGTCTGCGAAATGAATAAGACAATCGCCGCCGCTTGCCCACCCGCGTAATAATTCGCCACTCAAGTTTGCCCATCTGGTTAGCGAATAAAAAGCCCAGCTTTGACCAGAACCAGACTGACTCGCTATGAATCGCTATGGATTGTTTGTTCCACACGACTCACCACGGGGAACGCGCTAAATGGTTCCCAACTGGCTGCTAAATATGTGCAAATGTCCCATGACAATAGGACTTGTGATAATTTTATTATTATTATTTTTTTGCGATCAATTTCAGATTCTAACTGACGACGCGTGGTCGCGGTCTTCCGAAAACCATGAGGACTCAAATTAGTCCGGACGGTTCGTACGTCAACGAGGGGATGAACTGCTCCTCGCTGGACATAACGATGCCCAACGGGGAACCGCACGGCGGTTTGACGGGTTCGAACGAGTTTATCCGTAAGTATTTGACAGGATAAACCTTAAATCACTACAAGTGTTGCCTCTCTTGAAAAAAAAATTACACCAGTGTTGCCAGTGAAACAGACTTTTTCAAAAAATAATTTTTCGTTGTAGTGTCCGCAAGCGGGAAGAAAATCTCCTCGGAGAATCGCATGGAGCAGGTGAACCAGTGGTGCCAGCGAAAGGTCAAAAGTGCCTGCACGAGAAAGATGCTCCACAAACGGTTGCCAATTTCGCGGTGGCTACCCAAGTGAGTGTTTGCTAAACGAAACTCGTTTCAAGTGTAACCGGCTCGAATTTCCACAGCTACAACTCGTCGGACGCGGTCGGGGATTTAGTGGCGGGAATCACCGTCGGCCTAACCGTAATTCCTCAGGCCCTCGCGTATTCCGGCATTGCTGGGCTTCCCGCAGCGGTGAGTTGTTTGGAAGAGTGGGTGTGGTTTTTCGACTTGACCTTGATCTTTGTCTCGTTTTACGCAGTACGGTCTCTACGGTTCCTTCCTCGGGTGCATCGTGTACATCTTCCTCGGCAGTTGCAAGGACGTTCCGATGGGTCCGACGGCCATTTCGGCTCTGCTGACGTACCAGACGGCGCGGGGCAATGTTGCCAAGTCGATTCTGCTGTGCTTACTGACGGGGATCATCGAGCTGTTGATGGGTCTTTTCGGGTTGGGCTTCTTGGTGGACTTCGTTTCGGGTCCGGTTTCTTCCGGATTTACGTCTGCGGTTTCGCTGATCATCGTAACTTCGCAAATTAAAGACGTGCTGGGTATCTCGGCGAAGGGAACTACGTTCTTGGAGATCTGGCAGGCCATCTTTGCCGACATTCACAACATTCGAGCGTGGGACACGGTGCTGGGACT
The DNA here is from genome assembly GCF_015732765.1 of Culex quinquefasciatus. Classification (NCBI taxonomy): domain Eukaryota; kingdom Metazoa; phylum Arthropoda; class Insecta; order Diptera; family Culicidae; genus Culex; species Culex quinquefasciatus. The sequence continues at coordinate 6,483,693 of NC_051861.1, forward strand.
CACCTGCATCGCTGTGCTACTAATTATGAGGGTAAGTTTCCGCTAGTCGGCAATAGATGGCGACACTGATTAACCACAAAATGGCGTCTCTTTCGTAGATTGTAGCAGGACTGAAGGTGGGCCCCGAAGAGGACACGCTCAAGTCGCGCAAGCACCGGATCATCAACAAATTCATGTGGCTGATCGGGACGTCCCGTAACGCGATCCTGGTGGTGGTTTGCGGCGCCATCGGGTACGTGTTCCAGTCGTCGGCACAGGCTCCGTTCAAACTGATCGGCGAGATTCCACCGGGCATGCCGTCCTTCCAGGCGCCCTTATTTTCGCTGACCGCCAACGAGAACTCCAGTGGACGGGCCGAGTCATTTTCGGAGATCGTCTCCGGACTGGGATCCGGTTTGATCGTGGTTCCGCTGATCGCACTTATGGAGAACATCGCCATCTGCAAGGCGTTCTGTGAGTTATAACCAGAACCCAAGTGGTGAATTTGCACTAATTTTTCCCCTTCATTCTAGCCAACGGCAAACCGGTGGACGCCACCCAGGAACTGATTGCCATCGGAGTCGCCAACATCGCAAACTCCTTCGTGCAAGGCTTCCCCGGAACGGGATCGCTGAGCCGTAGCGCCGTAAACAATGCGTCAGGAGTGAGGACTCCCATGGGTAACATCTACACCGGTGCCCTGGTGGTGCTTTCGCTGATGTTCTTCACGCCGTACTTCTCGTACATCCCGAAGGCGTCGCTTGCGGCGATCATCATCGCGGCGGTCGTTTTCATGGTCGAAGTCAAGGTCGTCAAACCCATGTGGCGAACCAAGAGTGAGTTACATTTTTCCAAGATGGCGGCCATACGATGACTAAACAATGTTTTCTTCCAGAGAGCGACTTGATTCCTGGACTCAGCACGTTCATTGCCTGCTTGGCGCTTCCTCTGGAGATGGGAATTCTCGTTGGAGTCGGCTTGAACGTTATCTTTATCCTGTACCACGCGGCTAGACCAAAGATTTCCGTAGAACGGTTAACGGTAAGCGTCCCTAGCTTCTTTACCCTCACAAACCTAACCTCAAATTCCCCAACAGAGTCCCGGTGGAACCGAGTACCTCATCATCACGCCCGATCGCTGCCTGATCTTCCCGTCGGTAGACTACGTGCGGAACCTCGTCACGAAGCACTCGATCCGGCAGTCGCTCCCCGTTGTGATCGACTGTTCGCACGTGTACGGCGCCGACTACACGGCGGCCACCGTCATCGACAGTATTACGGCGGACTTTACCAAGCGGGATCAGCCGCTGTTTTTCTACAACCTGAAGCCGAGCGTGTGCGCCGTGTTCGAGGGTCTTTCGCCGGTGGACTTTGTCGTGTATTACCGAGAGGAGCATCTGGATGAGCTACTGAAGGAGCGTGCGTACAAGCCGAAGCAGGTGCTAAGTGCTTAAAGTCCAGGGAACGACCTGGGAGTATGTGAGTTGCCGACAGTATTAGGGCCTAATTGCTGGGCGCCTCGAGGTATTACGAACGCGTTACCGTTAATCCTATTTCACCGACGGCCGAGCGATGTGTATTTATTAACAATTACAACGAGCATGATTTTACTCTCCGTAACCTAATCGAAGACAATTTCAAAGAAAACCTTACTTCTTAGAATTAATGTTTGGCCATCGACACTGTTAGTTCGTTTTTTTTTGCGGAATCCTCAAAATTTCCATAGGTTTTAAATTGCACGAACGTTTGTAACATTCCGGCCATAATTTATTAATTAAGGATTTTCACTGAAGCAGCATGCATGGTATGAAGACACTTAAACATGTTTTAACTTATGATATGTATTATATTTGCTATTGATGAATAAATAACTGTGATAAGGCGATACGTTTTAAAACATGTGTTTAATTTTACGATATTTTTTGGTTTAAAAAAAAAATTTCGCTTAATATTAAAAAGAAGTTTAATTTTATCGTGTATTGTTGACAACATTGAATCGTCACTTTTGAAAAATTGCATTTCCAAAATCCGTAGTAACAGTTCAATAGGGCGAATCTGCATTTGTAAACAAGCAGTCTATCCCTTTTGTTCAAGTGACAGTTCACGTCATGTAAGAGGGGGATAGACTGCTTGTTTACAAACGCAGATTCGCCCTATTGAACTGTTACTACGGAAATGTTTCCATCCAGCTGGCCTTAACATAAACAGGCCTCTTTTTTCATTGACTGTCATTCACACACTTAAACGGAATCACAGCCTTTTCTTGGGTTATTATTGCACGGTTAATTTATAAGCAAGTTTGACATCGGACAAACCAAAAAAGGCGTTTCATAATTCCTTATAGAGCATTTTACGTGCGTATGTATTGCGTGTACGTACACGAAAATGAAGTAAGGTCAAATTTTGTCAGCCAGCAGAACCAAATGGTGCGCTAGTGTGCGTACGCGAAGCGTCATAAAGCTCTATTGTTTATTGCTGCTTATTTTTATTTCAAACGTCACCCAAAATAACTCAACCAAGGGTCGCGCGAAATGTTCGCGCCAAAACACCCCTCGTTCGAAGCAGCCCTGCGCATTTCGCCGCGCACATGTTTTTTGTTACGCGTGTATTGGTGTGTTGTTCTGTCAAGCACGTGCGCACTTGTGTGTTGATCAACATAAACAACGTGCACCTCGGACCAGGCGGTTGCGATAATCCGAGCAAGAAGTAAAATCTGAGTTTAATTTGAGTTTTTAGTGTAATAAACAAATATTTCAAAATGAAACGCCTGTCGGAGGAAAAGACCAAAATTCTCTTTGAGAAGCTGTCCAAATAGTAAGTGAAGAAACTAGGTTATTTCGTATTTTAATCATGTTCGATCTTTCAGCATTGGGCCAAACGTGAAGCTGCTGATTGACCGCGCCGACGGCACGTACTGCTTCCGGGAGATGAACATGCGCGTCTACTACATGTCGGAGAAGATCCTGAAGCTGGCGGAGGGCCTCAAGAAGCACCAGCTGGTGTCCGCCGGAACCTGCATCGGCAAGTTCACCAAGGGCAACAAGTTCATCCTGCACGTCACGGCGCTCAGCTATCTGGCGCCGTACGCACAGTACAAAATCTGGGCCAAACCGTCCACCGAGCAGCAATTCCTGTACGGAAATCACATCAACAAGACCGGTATGGGACGGATCACGGAAAATACGCCCATGTACCAGGGGGTGGTCGTGATGTCCATGAACGACATTCCGCTCGGCTTCGGCGTTGCGGCCAAATCGACGGCGGACTGCAAACTGGCCGACCCACTGGTGACGGTGTGCTTCCACCAGGCGGACATCGGGGAGTACATTCGAAACGAGGAATCGTTGATTTGAGGGAGAAGTTTGAATAAATATTTAAGTTTCGCTAAAAAACGTCTTTTCATTCTGAAATTTGAAGCGGTTTTCATTTTGGGCCTCTACTGTAGTGAACATTCGTGTTCATCGCAGTAGGCGCGCTTGTGTAGGTAGATGAATCTGACAGTGCCAGTTTGTTTTGGTTTTTGAACACGCACGCACAGTCCAGTTATTCAAAGCAGTTTGTTAACTCGGCCGTGTGAGGCAGGTAAATTAACTCAAAACTTGTTATCGAAAAAATCCACTTTGTAAGTGACTGTCGAGGCATTCTGCCACTGAACCACCGATGAATAGCACCGTCTTGCGCTGCAAGCAGCAAAAACAAACTTCGCAGAACGAAAACAACTAGTCATCCAGCCAATCGAATCCAATCACTGGAGCTGCAATAAAAAAAGAGAACCAACAGCCAGAGCTTTTTGTGGGTCAGTTCCAAAGTCCATCGAGCACTTGAGTCGAGCCGTGAGTTCATGTCGAAGTAGTGCCAACCGTAGACGATACAACAGTCGACAAAGTATAGCTGGAGCGTTAACCTCGGGATGAACCGGGACGGCATTTATCACCTTCCTGAGGGAAGCAAGGAGACAACATTCTGCTACGATGATTCGTTGCCGGCACTGCCGCTCCCAAAACTGGAACACACCCTGAAACGGTACCTCGAGTCGCTGAAGCCGTTCGGAACCGCGGAAGAGCTGGAAGCTTCGAAGAAAGTTATCGAAGAGTTTCGTACCGGAATCGGGGGCAAACTGCATGCCCTGCTGGAGGAAAAGGCGAAACACGAGAAGAACTGGGTGAGTTGATTTATTCCAAAATTAGCTTTGTTTGTCCATCGGTATCTGTTTTCGCAAGTAGTCTTCTAATTGAAGCTTTATCTTATCAACTGTTGCTGGAACAATGTGTACATCTCTCGATGCTACAATCTGTTGCAGCTCATTTCTGATGGTGTTGGGCAGCATGTCGAAAACACAATCCAAATTTTCTACACTCAGAACTGAGTCGTCACTTTTAGGTTTACGTGTTTTCGTTCTGGAAACATATGATTCCTCCATATATCCAGCTACCTTTAGACGCAATTCCTCATCTGCTGCGGGAAGTCTTCCACTCGCTTGCGTTTGTTCCAAAATTTGTCGCAGCTCATCCCGTAACGACGGTGGAAAATGCTGCAAAAACTGCTCTATCTTGGCAGCCGGAGGGAGAACATAGTTCTCGCGGACACGTTGCATTTCGTCGTGCACTTTGCGGCGTAGTTCCGGGGACATGTGCTCCAGACCACCTTTCAGAAAAAGCTCTTCTAGGATGTCACGCTGCAGTCGATCGGGCAGAATTTGCTGCAAACGATGGGGACTGATGAGTTGCCTTCGGTTGGGATTCGCACTTTCCGTTGGTTTCGTTGTCATACTTTCCGATATTCCGAGAATGAGTGCCTCCTGAATGATGCTCGTTGCTTCGGGATGTTTGCTGTCCGGAAAGTTGGACAGGAAATTGTCGATCGCATGTTGGGTAGGAACCAACGATTTCACTAAGGTCACATGTTTGCGGATTTTGTCATGAAGCTCATCAGAGAGGTCAAAATTTGGTCCGTGATGTTGTAGCTCATGTACGAGCTGATCCCGAATCTCGTCTGGCAATGTCTCGTGGATTAGATCCACCAACAACGTGGAATCAGCGTCTCCTCGAACTGAACTAACGATTGTTACGCAGAATACTAAAAACACTTTCATTCTGTTTAGACTCGGCACAGACTGACTTGATGATTCTTGAAGGTGTATTTTTATCTAAGAAGTGTTCAATATCGTAACAACTGATTGTCGAACTAGTATCGATAAGTTTGTTTGGTATCGTTAAATGAACTTGTTAGTGATAGGACTTTGTTCCATTAAAACAGGTGCTTGATTTTGTAACGTCTGAGTCACCTAGTCAGAAAAAAAATCACCTGCTCAATAGATAGCAGAATTCAGGAAATCATCTTTCGAAACTGCTTCTCATCAGATCAACGGACGTCCTATTCAAATGACAAGATAAGATGGAATCTTCGGCCGTTATAAATTGGCCCAATAGCCTCGAACGGTCAGTCAGTCCCAATCCCTGCGCTGTTCTCCAAGATGAAGTCGAGTCTAGTATTCGTGTTGGCCCTGGTGGCTCTGTCCAGTGCAAGTCCTTTTGGATTTCCGAAACGTGTCGTTCGTTCCGTGTCTCAGGAAACGCTAGACTTGGCATTCGATTCGATCGTGGAAATCTACCGTACCGTTGAGCGTACCTACCCGGCGGAACTGGTTCAGGAGATCGTGCACGAGATTCTGGAGAATGACGGAGCGTTCAACTTTACCCCCGAGCTGCGCGCTAAGCTGGATGAGAAGCGCGTCGAGCTGAAGCAAAACCTGATGGATGCCCAGGAGCAGATCATCACCGGTGGAGAGGATTTGCCCGAGGTGATTCTGGAGAAGATTCGACTGTACCTGGATTACAGCGTTGGAACGCTGCTGGATCTGACTCCGTTCCAGCTGATGGAGGAGATTACCAAGGAAGTGCTGAAGAACGGTGGATCGTTCGCCTTTAGCGATGAGATCTTGGTCTTGTTGGAGGAAAGCAAGGTCGCTTACAAGGACGGCATGAAGCGACTGCTGGACTACGAGTTCGAGGTATTTGAAGACCTGATCGAGTTGGACGACGACCTTCGTCAGAAGATTTACCTTGCCGTTGAGTACATGATCGATCGTACGTACGACGCTATCCCGTGGGAACTGCTGGAGGATACGGTTTATTACATTCTGGAAAACGACGGATCGGTGCAGCTTTCGGAGGAACTGGTAGAACGAATCGAGGCCAACAAGGATGAGCTGAGGGAGAAGCTGCGCGATGCGCTGGATTACGTGGATGACTTGCTGAATGGCAAGTTTGATCCGGAACCTTTGTAAAAGGGATGTTTTAAGAAAAATAAAGCTGTCAATTTGAAATATGAACTGATTTATTCAAATAATGGGTTTAGTTTTTGGCGGCATCCTCATTAACATTCGGTAAATGGTTCATCAGTGGCTTCAACTTCTCCCAAATTGATGGATTCCCGGAGAGCATTCCAAACAGCTGCTCGACTACCTTGTTGCTATCGACTGGAGCGTTTTCAGGCGCAGCTTCTTCTGCGGATTCACCTTCGACTTGTGGAGATGGCGCCAGTGGCAGCTTTCCGACGACTTCCTGAATACGATCCCAGACGTTGGCTAGGTCTGCTCCAGTGGTGCCTGCACTTCCGAAATGCTGATGAACGTCGTTGCGAATGTCCGCCTTGATGTTGACGTTTACGCTGACCAGGTCTCCGATCGTGTTACCCGAAACGGTGATGGGGTCGGCCTGAGCGATGGCAAGCACGATTGCGATCGCTAGGGAAGCTGCGAAGATCTTCATGGTTCTGGGTTGAATAGATGTTTTGGGAATCGCTACCTGTAATTTATACTGGCGAAACGCTGTCCCGGATGATGGATGACTGCATGATAACGCATTGTCTCGTTACAGGTCGCAACATGGTGGGAGGATTACGCGTATCTGACCTTGCGGATGCCCTTGATCCCGTACTGCGTAATGGCGAGCCCGCTGCTGCTGGAGACCGTCGGGTTGGAGGATGTTCCGGAGAACTTTCTGAAGAGTGCGGCGATTTGCTGTACGATCAACATGCAATTTTGGAAGCTGCTCCGGACGGAAACGTTGCGTCCGATCGCGAGCAGCGATAAGAAGATTCTCTTTTCGTCGGATTTGTATAAGAGGCTGTTTAATACGGTTCGTGCTCCGGGGCTGGAGATGGATAAGATCGTAAGCTACTTTAAAACGGAGAAGGAGGGGCCGTGTCCGTCGCACCTGCTGGTGATCTACAAGGGAAGGATGTTCAAGATCGAGGGACTGCATGAAGATGGGGAGATCTTGAGTCCGCAGGACTTTTTGCTGTACTTTCAGCAGATTCAGCACAAGGTAGACAGTGAGGACACGAGTATAAGCGGAGTTCCGTTGCTGAGTAATGACGACCGGACTACGTGGGCCCGTAATCGAAGTCATTTGATCGAGCTGTCGGAGAGGAACGCGGAAGTTATGAGAGATATCGAGAGTTCGATATCGATGTTTTCGATGGATACAAACGAACCGTCGGACTATTCGGAGGTCGCTACGCGGACCTTGATCGGCGATATGCATTCCAAGTGGGCGGACAAAAGCGCGACGACGGTTTGCTTCAAGAACGGAAAGATGGGCTGCATGGGCGAGCACTCGTGCTACGACGGGACGATCTCGATCTCGATGAGTTTGTACGCAATGTTGAGCATCTTTGAGGACGGGATGCCGGACTGGAGCATTCCGCCGAAGCGGCTGGTGAAGCCGGTGGAGCTGGTGTTTGATCTGGACGACGAGATACGGGGGGAGATCGAGCGGATGACGGAGGTTGCGCACAAGTTGGTAAGCGGAGTAGGGTTGGTAGATCTGTTGTTGTTTTTATTTTGTGTTTCTTTCCAGCAAAACAGCGTCTGCGTCACGGTCGATCAGTTCAACGGGTACGGCAAGGAGTACATGAAGTCGAAGAAGATCCATCCAGATTCGTGGATCCAGACGGCTCTGCTGTTGGCGTACTACCGCCTGCACGGGACGTTTGCTCCGACGTACGAAACGGCCATGATGCGTCAGTACTACAAGGGTCGTACGGAGACGTGCCGGTCGTGCAGCGTAGATTCGGTTAACTTTATCGAGGCTATGGGAAGTTCGAAGGAGCCGGCTGGCACGAAAGCGAAACTGTTCCGGACGGCGGCCAATCGCCAGACGGAGTTGATGAACGAAGCTAGGAAGGGAAATGGCGTTGATCGGCATCTGTTTGGGCTGTGGTGTATGGCGTACGATCAGGGGCTGCCGATTCCTGAGTTTTACGACGATCCGCTGTACAGTAAGAGTGGCGGAGGAGGGAACTTTATCCTGTCTACAAGTACGCTTGGGTTCACGATCAACTGTGGCTTTGTGGCGCCGATGTGTATGGACGGCTATGGATGCTTTTACACGATGCTTGGCGAGAATATCTGGTCCATCTTTACGGCCTACAAAGACTCCGAGGTGACCAGCTGTCGGAAGTTGCAGGCAGAATTCCATCGAGCGTTGGAAGATATTCGGACCGTCATGGATGCTGATGTCGGGACGAAGCTTTAATCTGTTTTAAATTGATTCTAAAAACGGTATTAGGTGCTTATTATGTTGATGACCATTGTTGTGTTATGTAAATAAATCGGTGAAATGATCCTTTTTAGATTGCATCCGACTCCGAGTTAAATTTCCCTTAATTGGTGGTTTCGGCTGGGGGGTTGGGGTCTATTTTGCAATGCAAACAGACATAAATCAGGCCTGATGCAGCTGATTTATGGAGTGCAGAACGTGACGTCTATTGCGCGTGGGTTGAAAATTTAATTCGGTTCTGACATCAAACTAATATCTGTTTGCAAATCCGATTTTTTACGCCAGAATGCGCTCCAAATAGGACCATAATAACCTCGCACAACTCACGTGCACAAGCTTTGCGTGACTTGCTCTCGTAACGCATTCGCCATTAGCTTTGACGGGGACTCGGTTTTGGGGTTAGAATTTTGACAGTAAAATGGTGTCTTTTAAAATTTGTCATCAAAATGGCGTCAAATAATTAACTGGCTTTTGCGTCACGTGAGCACGCCATCGGCGATTTAGTGATACCGGAAACCGCCAAATAAGAGCAAATATAGAACTGTAGCAGTGGGAAATCATTTTAGAAACATGGTGACCTCCCGGGCGAGGTGGTCAACGCTCGGTTCTGGGAGATTAGAGTTCATTTGGTTGGCACCACCTCCACCACCACCACCAATCTATTGTCAGTTGGAGGTTTTTGTGGTTGTTGGGTTGGTTACCGGCTTCATGTTTGACATGAGTGCAAAAATAGTATGAACGTGGGTGATTGGGGAGAGAGAGTAAAAAAATCACACTGTAAACAACCCCCCATCCTTTGGGGTGGTAATAAGTGTCGCACCCCTCGGTCATATTTGGTTGCCGCATGTGGTCGATTAATTTCAATTTGTCGGGATGATGGTGGGGATGGTCCACGTGGTCACGTGGTGGGACGGTTTATAACCTTTGTGGCGCACCTTGCTTGATGGATGATGGGAATTGGCTCGGGGTGAAAGTTTAATGGGTCTGTTTTCAATATGGACTAACTTCAAAGTTAATTTGGTGACAGCAAATTAAACGACTTGAAAGTAATTTAAATTAAATAAAAAGTTCGGAAATATTCTGATAAATCTGCTACTTCAATAAACATGCATCAATGCTTGAAATATCGTGAGACTTGAATGGGCCATTCAAAAACGGTCCTAATCCCATTTGATGGTCCGTCAAAACTGATAACCAAGTCGTGTGACTACTCATTCAATTACGAAGCCATCACTAACTCAGTGTAACTGCAACCATGAAACCGACTGTAACCATCCTTTTACTGCTGACGACTGCATGTGCCCTCCTTCAGGCCACTCCGGTTCGCCAGAGGGCACCCTTTGGCGTCAAAATCACCAACGTCATCAAGGGCGACGACACCTGGGAAGCAATGGCGGAAGCATTCCGCCGGACATCCTCCGACACCGGCAAGCAGAACATTCCGTTCCAGCTGCAGAAACTCATCGGGATGCTGATGCAGGATGCCGTTCCGAGACCGGTGGCACCTTCAACTGGTCCCTTTCTGGGCCTGGTCGAGATTGGCAACAGTGTTGACTGATTAAAAAAAAAAAAAAAACAGTCACGACGAATAAACCAAGTGCGGTTCCGCGACGAGAATTTAATTATTCGTAAACACATAAATTCGATTGAATTATGATAATGGAAAAGAATGAATATTTTTTAATTAAACCGTACGGTGACGGGTGAGGGAGCAATTTTGGGTGCGCCACCGTCGTAATTGTCCATAAATTTTTCAATGGCCCCTCGTCGCTGGACACGCGTTGTTTTGGCCATCGGAAAAGGGAAAATGCAGATTAAAATTTGGAAAATAAGGGGTCCAACGGGACTGGGTAGTTTAAATGTTGCATTGATTGTGTTATCTGCATTTAGAAGAGTAGAATTTTAAATAAATAAATATGAAAAAATTAAACCGTTCGACGTAATACCTAAAATTGTACATCTCAGATCTGTGGCTAGCAGCCATCCAATCTTCCAATTCATGAAAAATTCAAAACTGCCAAACATGTGGCGAAAATTGATTCATCGTGGTGTATATTATTTTGCTCTCGCTATTCTACAGTTTTCCTCCGCCAGCAAATCGGATTCAGCCAGATTTTAATTTGTTTTCCCAAGCCGCTGTCATTGTCAATGTGGTAGTTCCACTATTAATTTTTAGTAAACGACATGTCGGGTTTGGCTTTGTATGCTTGTGGTGTTGTACTTTCTTGTCATAATTTGGTTTTTTTTATAACAGTCTCCTCCGCTTGCGTAGTTTCAAAAGAAAAACCTTACTTAATCCACCCTTAGGTGGTTGGTGCCTTCCTCACATTTAAAGGGTGCTATCCAAAATAGACACAAAATGGAGGTGTTTTTCAGAGTTTTATCAATTTTGACTCATTATTCATACCACTAGATTGGGTAGTCAGATCTTCATATTGCAGGGCACTTATGTGGTTACAACTTATGACAGGGTAGTCAGATCTTCAATCCAATTCGTGCTCGTTGAAAAGGTCTTTTAATTACCTATCCAAAGATAGGTCGCATGAATATCATGAGATAAGATGAGATGATCATGAGATCCGGCCTCCAAAAGGTGCGTAAATAACACTTAAGTGCTTATAACTTTTGATAGGGTTGTCAGATCTTCAATGTCTTGGACGCGTTGGAAAGGTTTTTGATAACCTATTCAACGATAGGTCGCATGAGAGATCCGGACAACGTTTTCATCAAAATATCTGAGATCCGGCCTCCAAAAGGTGCGTAAATTACACTTAAGTGCTTATAACTTTTGATAGGGTTTTCAGATCTTCAATGCCTTGGATGCGTTGAAAAGGTCTTTTAAATACCTTTCTGAAAATGTATAGCATGACCACCCTTTTTACAATCTTCCGAACTTTTAAAATACTTAACTAAACTCCATAATTTTTAATAGTGACTTATGGGATTCCAGGACGGATCGAATGAGGCCAAAACGGACAAAGTCGGTTCAGCCAGTCTTGAGATAATCGAGTGACATTTTTTTGATCAACATCCCACCACACACACAGACATTTGCTCAGAATTTGATTCTAAGTCGATAGGTATACATGAAGGTGGGTCTAGGAGGTCTAATTGAGAAGTTCATTTTTCGAGTGATTTTATAGCCTTTCCTCAGTAACGTGAGGAAGGCAAAAATCTATAGAAAAACATTCCAATTTCAATTTTGAATGATCAGAAACCTCTACAGAAACTCGCCACAGCCATTTTGAATTCACCTCGGCTTATTTAAACAAATTTAAAGTGTGTTCGACCAAGTTAATGATCGCTTCGGGTAATAAACGCGCACTGATAACATTAAATTTTAAAGTTTTTTTAAAGGTCCAATAAACAAAATTCAAGTTTTTTTGCCTGATGGGTGTTTATTGAAAACATGATTTGTTTTGGTTGAGGGGTGAAGGCTGGTGATCGTTGAATACATTTTTTTTTTATGCTTAAGTGATTTTTTTTCAAATTATGAAATATGTTTTGCTAGTTTTTTTTAACTGAAATTTAACATTCGGTACCGTTTTGAATTGTGATAGTTCACATTTTAAAATTTCGAATGCGATAAGAGACCACTATAACTGAACAAACAGCTTTAAATAAGCGAAAGTTCAAACATTGCGACTCATCCATCTCCGGGGCGAGTGTTTTCATTAGAACTTGAAGAAATGACGCCCTCCACTCCACTCAACTGCATCTGGTTCAGGGTTTTGTCTTTCGTCGTGGTCCAATAGATTTGTGGCCTTCTTTACATATTTCATTTGTCGTCACACAGCTATAGGTCAACCTCTTTTTGCCGTTCTTTTGAGAGCTGAGTGTGGGAAACTTAGGTTGGTGCCGTGGAGAGAATCCCCGACACGTCTGGTTCGTCCGGAGATAGTTGTTGGAAGGGGCACAGTTTGTTGACATCGACTGGCAGCTGACCGCTGACAGGATATATGCGTTACGGGTGGGCGTAACGCTTAGCACAAGGGGCGTACATGCGGGGGTTATTATTCGGGTCCACACATCTTCCCCCCTCTCCTAAAAAAAAGTTACTAGCGCAACTCACCAAAGCAATCAAACTAAATCATTCATGCTGTGTTGCGTATCAGAAACAGTAGAGATATTGTTTACCTCACAATTTTTTTTTATCCTATCTTCTTTTGATAGGTTTACCATGTAGTTAAAACATTAACTATATTTCAAACAAGTAATTATTTCGTCATTCTGATAAAAGGTTCCTGCATGACCTTGATTCAACTTGCTTCGGACTTCGACTTTTTGTCTTCAGACCTTCGGTTCGGAATGCGACAACGCAGCTGAAGCACTAAAGCACACACTCGCTTCGAATTGCTGTTTTCAATTGGTTCCGTAGTCTCTGTCTTGATGTCTTGTCCTGCTTCGCCAATTAAGATCAGTTCTCTATTTTGAAAGACGATCAGATCATAGAGACGATACCCCAAGGATCATTGACGGCACGGTGTCTTTTCTTAAGGCTGGTATGCAGATCGGAAGGAAAGGGGTAAAGAAACAGCTTCACGAACAGCAGAACAAAGGAGAAGGAGAGATTTCTTGGGGCTTTTCTTCACCCTCTCTGGCTTGCTTTCGCTGCCGCTGCTGCCCATTTGATTTTTTTCTTGACCGATTCCTTCCGAAGTGCATACACCGCTTTAGGGAATGGTAGTCGGGTTTGCTTATCCTTAGCGCACCCCACGCAGTTGTCAACATCAGCGTCCTTGAACTGCACTCCAGAGGCAGATCTTCGGCTGACTTCGGCCTTTCACAAATCGTTGTTGTCTTCTCGTTGCGACCTTTTCAGTGAGTTCACAAGCCAGGATGGTCTATTCAGTGAGAGCTCACAAGCCGTTGTTGTCTTCTCGTTGCGGCCTTTTCAGTGAGAGCTCACAAGCCGTTGTTGTCTTCTCGTTGCGACCTTTTCAGTGAGTTCACAAGCCAGGATGGCCTATTCAGTGAGAGCTCACAAGCCGTTGTTGTCTTCTCGTTGCGACCTTTTCAGTGAGTTCACAAGCCAGAATAGCCTATTCAGTGAGAGCTCACAAGCCGTTGTTGTCTTCTCGTTGCGACCTTTTCAGTGAGTTCACAAGCCAGGATGGCCTATTCAGTGAGCTCACAAGCCGTTGTTGTCTTCTCGTTGCGACCTTTTCAGTGAGTTCACAAGCCAGGATGGCCTATTCAGTGAGCTCACAAGCCGTTGTTGTCTTCTCGTTGCGACCTTTTCAGTGAGTTCACAAGCCAGAATAGCCTATTCGGTGAGCTCACAAGCCGTTGTTGTCTTCTCGTTGCGACCTTTTCAGTGAGTTCACAAGCCAGGATGGCCTATTCAGTGAGAGCTCACAAGCCGTTGTTGTCTTCTCGTTGCGACCTTTTCAGTGAGTTCACAAGCCAGAATGGCCTATTCAGTGAGCTCACAAGCCGTTGTTGTCTTCTCGTTGCGACCTTTTCAGTGAGTTCACAAGCCAGAATAGCCTATTCAGTGAGAGCTCACAAGCCGTTGTTGTCTTCTCGTTGCGACCTTTTCAGTGAGTTCACAAGCCAGGATGGCCTATTCAGTGAGAGCTCACAAGCCGTTGTTGTCTTCTCGTTGCGACCTTTTCAGTGAGTTCACAAGCCAGGATGGCCTATTCAGTGAGAGCTCACAAGCCGTTGTTGTCTTCTCGTTGCGACCTTTTCAGTGAGTTCACAAGCCAGGATGGCCTATTCAGTGAGCTCACAAGCCGTTGTTGTCTTCTCGTTGCGACCTTTTCAGTAAGTTCACAAGCCAGAATGGCCTATTCAGTGAGCTCACAAGCCGTTGTTGTCTTCTCGTTGCGACCTTTTCAGTGAGTTCACAAGCCAGGATGGCCTATTCAGTGAGCTCACAAGCCGTTGTTGTCTTCTCGTTGCGACCTTTTCAGTGAGTTCACAAGCCAGGATGGCCTATTCAGTGAGCTCACAAGCCGTTGTTGTCTTCTCGTTGCGACCTTTTCAGTAAGTTCACAAGCCAGAATGGCCTATTCAGTGAGAGCTCACAAGCCGTTGTTGTCTTCTCGTTGCGACCTTTTCAGTGAGTTCACAAGCCAGGATGGCCTATTCAGTGAGCTCACAAGCCGTTGTTGTCTTCTCGTTGCGACCTTTTCAGTGAGTTCACAAGCCAGGATGGCCTATTCAGTGAGAGCTCACAAGCCGTTGTTGTCTTCTCGTTGCGACCTTTTCAGTGAGTTCACAAGCCAGAATAGCCTATTCAGTGAGAGCTCACAAGCCGTTGTTGTCTTCTCGTTGCGACCTTTTCAGTGAGTTCACAAGCCAGGATGGCCTATTCAGTGAGAGCTCACAAGCCGTTGTTGTCTTCTCGTTGCGACCTTTTCAGTGAGTTCACAAGCCAGAATGGCCTATTCAGTGAGAGCTCACAAGCCGTTGTTGTCTTCTCGTTGCGACCTTTTCAGTAAGTTCACAAGCCAGAATGGCCTATTCAGTGAGAGCTCACAAGCCGTTGTTGTCTTCTCGTTGCGACCTTTTCAGTGAGTTCACAAGCCAGAATAGCCTATTCAGTGAGAGCTCACAAGCCGTTGTTGTCTTCTCGTTGCGACCTTTTCAGTGAGTTCACAAGCCAGGATGGCCTATTCAGTGAGAGCTCACAAGCCGTTGTTGTCTTCTCGTTGCGACCTTTTCAGTGAGTTCACAAGCCAGGATGGCCTATTCAGTGAGCTCACAAGCCGTTGTTGTCTTCTCGTTGCGACCTTTTCAGTGAGTTCACAAGCCAGAATGGCCTATTCAGTGAGAGCTCACAAGCCGTTGTTGTCTTCTCGTTGCGACCTTTTCAGTGAGTTCACAAGCCAGGATGGCCTATTCAGTGAGCTCACAAGCCGTTGTTGTCTTCTCGTTGCGACCTTTTCAGTGAGTTCACAAGCCAGAATGGCCTATTCAGTGAGCTCACAAGCCGTTGTTGTCTTCTCGTTGCGACCTTTTCAGTGAGTTCACAAGCCAGGATGGCCTATTCAGTGAGCTCACAAGCCGTTGTTGTCTTCTCGTTGCGACCTTTTCAGTGAGTTCACAAGCCAGAATGGCCTATTCAGTGAGCTCACAAGCCGTTGTTGTCTTCTCGTTGCGACCTTTTCAGTGAGTTCACAAGCCAGGATGGCCTATTCAGTGAGAGCTCACAAGCCGTTGTTGTCTTCTCGTTGCGACCTTTTCAGTGAGTTCACAAGCCAGAATGGCCTATTCAGTGAGAGCTCACAAGCCGTTGTTGTCTTCTCGTTGCGACCTTTTCAGTAAGTTCACAAGCCAGAATGGCCTATTCAGTGAGAGCTCACAAGCCGTTGTTGTCTTTTCGTTGCGACCTTTTCAGTGAGTTCACAAGCCAGAATGGCCTATTCAGTGAGAGCTCACAAGCCGTTGTTGTCTTCTCGTTGCGTCGTGGGCAAAAGAAGGAAGATTTTGTGAGGGAAAGTGGTGGAATTTGGGGGAGGCGGGCCATGAATTATGAGTGGGTGGCACCGGACGAATTTCCTTCCATTTCGGTGTGACGACTTATGACATCTCTTTGGTTGCGGGGGCTTCCCGGAGGGCTCTTTTCCCCGTACTGGCAGAAGGTGATGGCCACAGAGGACACGCTGAGCATGTGCTGAATGACAAGTGTGCTGAAATGTGGCAAAATGTGAAATGATGAGAAATGACTACTAGCTGGCTAATGCCGGCTGAAATATGGCCAGGGAAACTCATTCAAAGGCAATCCGCAAATGTTTGCCGTCGAGCTTGAGTTCTGATATAAAGGTGACTCATCTCGAGCTAAAATGAAGGTTTATCAGTAAAGGATTCCCCTGCAAAGCTCATCCCTGCGCGATAAATGTTATCTATTTTCTCTCTTCTCAACTGGAAAACCTTTAAAAACCATTCAGTCACTCCGCAAAACCTAACCAGTCCAAATGAAACCACTTCTGTTCCTCGCTCTGGTCACCCTCGGGGGTGTGAGCTGCGGCCCCGTCTCAATCCGAGACAACAACATCGGGGACATTACGGCCATCGGGATGAACGTCGCCGCCGACATCCAGGGTGACTTGAACGTCAACATCGCCAACATCATCCTGGCTCTGCTGGTCAACATGGGCGACCATCCGCGTCCCCCGGTGGGACCACCTCAACCTACCACCACAGCCCCCGGGGAAGAACCTCCGGTGACAACGCAGCCGCCCCATCCACCACCAATTACACCCCCGATTACGACGGCCGTTCCGCCGATCATGCCACCGCCCTCACCACCCGTGGAGGTCCTAATCAGTGCCATCCGCGAGATTCGCCAGAAGGCAGAGGCCGCCAACCTGAGCCACCCTGACTGAAAAGTCCGTCGGACGTCCGTCGTTTGTCGTCCGTGCAATCGTACGACGTCGCTCGACAATGTCGTGCGACTTTCGCACGAATGTCATACGTTTTTGCACCAAAATGTCGTATTTGTCGTGCGATCGATGATCGAAATTGTATGACATTGTCGTACGACATTCGACCGACGTCGCACGGTTTTGTTATTTAGAATGTCGTGCTATTGTCGTGTGCTGTCATTTCGGATTTTTGGGTTATTTTGCAGTTGAAAAAACTGTTGTTTTGTTTTTATTGATTTTTTTTTATTCCAGCTGTCAAAATTTCACAAATATTTATTGTACACTTAATTTCACTTGCGTATCGCCGATTCTTCCCCAACTTGGCTTCCTTCTGGATTTGCCTTGACCGCAGCTTCCGGCTTGGGTGTTGGTGTTCTTCTGAGGCGGCCGTGGCAGCATCTTGGTCGTGTTGGACTTTTGTTCCTCGACGAGCTGATCAAAACCCGGATGCGACGCCTTGGCGACGATCTTGGATCTCCGACGGATTGATGTTTACCGGAGTACGAGGAAACGTGGGTTTTGTGGAGTACGAGTACGAAAAAAACGGGACTGCTTCCGTGGATTCTACGGAAGCCACGAGTGACCACACGGGAACGCATTCCGGTTTCCGGCAGAATCAGATTGTTGCCTGAAAAAAATATATCATCAATCAACAATTGGCAAGAATTTAAAAATTAAATTCAGATTTCAATAATAATAATAATTATAAAATTTCAATTCAATAAAATTTCAAATATGTTTTTTTGAACTATGAAAGAAAAACTAAATTTATGAACTTTCAAAATTTAAACATTTAAAAAAGAATTATAAATAATAGATGCCTAGATAGATGATAGATTTAAATTTAAGATTATTGCAATTAGTTTTGAAATCCGAGAATATTATTATTTGAAAATTGTACGTGATTTAAGAATGCTAAAAGAATCTCAAATTCTAAAATTCAAAAATTCAAAAATTCAAAAATTCAAAAATTCAAAAATTCAAAAATTCAAAAATTCAAAAATTCAAAAATTTAAAAATTCAAAAATTCAAAAATTCAAAAATTCAAAAATTCAAAAATTCTAAAATTCTAAAATTCTAAAATTCTAAAATTCTAAAATTCTAAAATTCTAAAATTCTAAAATTCTAAAATTCTAAAATTCTAAAATTCTAAAATTCTAAAATTCTAAAATTCTAAAATTCTAAAATTCTAAAATTCTAAAATTCTAAAATTCTAAAATTCTAAAATTCTTAAATTCTAAAATTCTAAAATTCTAAAATTCTAAAATTCTAAAATTCTAAAATTCTAAAATTCTAAAATTCTAAAATTCTAAAAGTCTAAAATTCTAAAATTCTAAAATTCTAAAATTCTAAAATACTAAAATTCTAAAATTCTCAAATTTTAAAATTCTTTAATTCTGAAATTCTTAAAAATTTTAAGTTCCGAAATTCGAAATTTTTAAAAATGAAAATTTTCTGAATTATAAATTTTTTGAATTTTAGGGTGCCTCAATACCAAAATCATTTATTTCAATTCGTGATATTTTTAAAATTTTAACTTTGTAAAATCCTTGAAAACTTTCAAAAGTTAGAAGATTTTTTTTACTATTTAAAAAAATTTAAAACTTTTAAATATAAAAAAAACAATTTTTAAAACTTAAAACAAAACTTGAACTTGTATTTTTTTTAAATTTTGTAATATTTTTTTTTTAATTTTAGTTTGTTAAAGTTTTTTAAATTTGTATTTTATTGAAAATTTAAAAAAAAATTAAGATCTAAAAAATCATTTTTTTTTATTTTTAAAATTTTAAGAAACATATTAAGTTTTTAAATGCGTAATTAAAAAAAAAGATCTTTGAAATTTTAGAATTTAAAAATATAAATTATTTCAATTTTAGAATTTACAGAATTTACAATTTTTTTAATTTTAGAACTCATAATTTTTTGAATATTAGAATTCAAAATTCCAACTCGTGCGTCCAACGTTTTGGGAATTCAAGAACTTTATAATGTTAGATTTTTTGTGTTTATAAATTGAAGAATTTTAGTACTTAAGAATTAAGGAATTTTAGTGTTTAAGTTTTTGTCAATTAAAAAAAATTCTTATTTTTGAATTTCAAATTTTTTCAAAAATATTTGAAAACTTTGAGAATTTGAAGAATTAATAAATTCTAGAATTTAAGAAAAGAATACTAACAATTTGCACAATATCAAGAAATTCAATAAATTTAGAATTTTCGAATTCTCACATTTTTAAGTCCTGAAATGCTAGAATTTTACAACTTTACAATTTCAGCTTTTAAGTTTTTTAAAAATTTTAGTATTTTTGATTTTTTTATTTTTCAGTTTGGAATTATTGGATTGAAAAGTTGAGAATTTGTTTTGTTCCATTCATCCTATTTTTAATTTCGATCGTCCAATCGCACTTCCAGCACACCTCCATCGTTTCTAAAACATGACTCACCAGTTCCATTAGGTATGCGTCGCAACATCCCGCGGACGGTAAAACACCAAACACCAACCGCTTCCACGATCGCAAACTGGTTCCTTCCCGTCCCGTCTTCCGGAATGGCCCGCCGAGTAAACCATATTTCCCGTCCTCCTCCTCCTCCGCCACGAAGACCGAAATCTGGAATACAAGATTCGGTCACTCGCCCACTCCGGCCGGAACTTTCCGGCAGAAAAAGTAATTGAACCTAGTAAACAACTTACCTATTAACTGTCCAAAATCCTCCAAAAGCCTAAAAGCAACAACAACTGGTTCGACTCGGTTGCAATCAAGTCCGAACAAGATCAACAGAAGAGAACTGTCAAACTGTTTGCGTCGACGATAATCGACGTCGAATTGAAGGTAAATCGATTGAAAAAACCATGTCGAGCATGTCGAGTGTTTGTCGTCCGTTTGTCGTCCTTTCGACCAATCGATATCAAAACGGTAAAATCACAACCGTGCGACAACTCGTACGACGTGCGACATTTTTCAAACAGGGCAGGAGCAGAAGGACCAACTGTGGCGGGAGCACGCGGAACCGTTTGTGAAGAGATTGATGGCCGCCAAGGACTGAATTGATCAAAATGATTTGCTGAAGAAATAAAAAGTAAATAAATGTACAGTCATCCCACACATTCGGGACAGCCAATCGGCCAATGTTGAAAAAATCATAGAAAATCTATAATTGAACACAATGATTTGCTTTTACCTTCATGTGAAAGCTTTTCTCGTGATCTTTCGAATAATGCAGTTATCAAGTTAAAAAAAATATTAACCCCTGAAATCAATAAATTCGGAACACTTTTTTCATACGGATGTAAACAAACTTTGGATCTCTCCAGGAGAGTTTTTTTTTTACAAAATAATGGCTTCACAAACTGAAATCAATGAAAATCAAGCTTAATAATGCTTTTTAAACGTCTGATATTTTTTTCTTTCGTGAAAATATCTGTTAAATTCAGGCACAATAACATCCCACAATTATGGAACAGGCAATCTGGAGGCAGCGTTTTGCTGCTCTGGTTAAAATCGTCTTGAAATACAGCTTTTTGATTAAAAAGTACTACTTTTACTAGTGAAATAGCAAAAGAGCAAAAAAATGAGCTTTTCACAAAAAGCTCGTAGACCCACCTGCATGTATACTCAGAAAAAAATGATGGTAAAATTCATCAGGAAATGGTGACAGATATTGTTTGAAAAAAAAAAAAAAAACATTCCAAAATTCAACTTTTCTTTTGCTGTGTACCTGTCGACTCAGAACCGCAAACTAAACAAATGTCTGTGTGTGCGTATTTGCCTTGGTGTTCAAAATTCTTGCCAAGTTTTCTCGGCTCTGGCCCATCCGATTTGTGTCAAAGAAGTTTCAAATTTCTTGAAGATTCGATTAGTAGTTCAAAAATTATGTATAAAAAATTGTAAACATTGAGAACCGGATGAGAGATTTTTATGGCCGGATCTCACTTATCTGTATGAAAAATTTGTTCGGAGCTAACATCCGACCTATCGCTAGATCGGTGATCAAAAGACTTTTAAAACGCGTCTAAAATGTTTAAGATCTGGCAACCCTGTCTCGAGTTATGACCACTTAAGTGATAATTATGTACATTTTTGAAGCCTGGACTTAACTGGCCTCAAAAGCACTTGGTGTTCAGTTTGTTATCATTAACATGGATATAATTTTCAGATATTTAATGTTATCCATTTTTGGTTAGGAGTTAAGAAAGCACCAACCACATAGGTGGATTAAGTTAGTTTTTACATTTTGTTTTTTTTTTTTAACTGGATTCTTTGTTTTCTGAAAATAGTTTGTTTCTAATCAATTGCAACTCTCGGGGTTTCAATCGAGCTGTCAAATCTGGGTTGCAATCGAGCGATAAGACCTTTTCATATGTTAGGATAGATTTTTAAAACATCTTACTATTGTTCTTGGAAAGGCCAACTTATCACCATTCATTTGCGTATAAGACAGCTGAAATCGGTGGAAATGGCGGGGAGTAAAGATTTTTTAAAAAAGTGGGTTTTGCAAAAACCGACGATTATTTCGGCCAGGGAAACCCCAGAAAAAATTTGAGCCCGATCTGTTTTCGTGGGGAATTGCTGTTAAATAGGTTGTATATCTAAGCTAAATAAATTAATAAAGGTCAAAATCATTGAACAAAAGTTACTACATCGAAAAACATAAAAATCAGAGGAAGTGATTTTTCCCGATCACATGACAACTAAAATATTATGATATGAATGTTTTGATACCCTTTCCGCCATTGTTCGGAAATTGCTAACATTATTTGTTTAAAGTGAAAAAGATAAAATTATACATTTGCAATGTTAAGGTGAAACGGGAAGGCCAGATTGAAACTACGAATCGAGTTTTTGAAAGCACCTTTAAGAAAAATTCCGTATCTAAAGAAGATCTGTGTTTTGCAGACGCTAGATGGGTCGATAGCAAGCAATCTGTCATGTTCAAAAATTGAATTAAGTTGAACAGAAGTTGTCCAAGAACTGGTGTCCCGTTTCACCTTAAACAAGAAGAATATTTAGATAAAAACGGGTGATTTTCTATCGCATATGAGCAAGGGAATGGTGGAAAGAGAGGAATCACAAATCCGTATAAATAATTTCAAGATTTTTCAGGTGTAAACCGAAAACGCGATCAAAAATTAATGTGGATGAATAAGACTTTTAACTGCTTATTTAATTGTCGGTGTACAGGACACCGCACTGTTGAATCATTTTCTGACGTCCATTCAATTTTGCAGTCCAAACCCAGTCATTGAATTGGAAAAATAAAATTCTTTTTCAAATTTTCTTTTCTTGATTTGTGTGCACCTACGTCGAAGACCAAGATTGTTTACTTTTTGCTCTTTGGTCTGACAGTCTTGGTCTGACAGATTTGGTCTGTCAGCTTTATCATGGATTTTGGTCTGGTCTAGGCGAGGGATAGGACACAGCACCTTCCTGCATATGAGCCTGCAAATTCATCGATTGGATGCATTGTATTAGAAACCGTGAATCACAGCTTGCTTATCGAGTGGATAAAGTCGAAGTGGATTAATATCCGTTTATCAGTCTTCGTCACCTGCGTTGAACTCGTTTATAAACTGACCAGCTGTTAACCCACAGCGTCAGTTGTTGTTGAAGACCTCAGCTTTTACCAACCCCTTCAAAATGAAGTCCCTACTACCGTCCATGCTGGCCCTGGCCACCCTAGCTGGCGTGGTCACCAGTGGACCCATCGCAATCAGTGACAACAACATCGGGGACATCATCACCGTCGGCATGAACATTGACGCTAATGTTCAGAGTGAGGTCAACACCAACATCGCCAACATCATCGCGGCCATTCTGATCAAAATGGGCGACCAGCAGCCGCGTCCTCCAATGCCACCACCGGGACCACCAGGACCTCCAGGACCTCCAGGACCTCCACCGACTACTCCATCGCCTCCAATTCTGCCAACTCTACCTCCAATCATTCCACCACAACCGGCGATGGGCGTTGATGATCTTGTCAGTGCAATCCAGGAGATTCGTCAAAAGTCAGCTAACCTGAGCAAGGAACAAAAGGAACAACTGTGGCGTGACCATTCTGAAGAGTTTGTCAAGCAACTGATGGCCAGCAGGTATTAGGAAGTCGTTTAAACCCATGCAGCAAACATTTCAGCGCGCAATAAAACTCATAAACTGAGCCGCAATTGTTATTCGTGCAACTTTTCTACCTTTTCAAAACTATATAATAGAAATCTGAGAAACACCTGCCAGAGCTGTCACATTTAGTCGTAAACTAACCGTTGACCACCTTCCAGCGGTTTTTTTTTGCTCTGTTTTCCATGAACGTCCAGTTTAAGTCAAGCACGGTTCGCTGGACACCGTCCGGGAACCGTTCCGTCTCCGGTAACAACAAACGCCACAAACCACCGAAAGGTGTACGCAACCCCCACGTGGAGACCACACGTGAGCCACGCTGACTGCACAATAATGTGGTTACACTATATAGTTCCGGGGTTTGCACTTTTTTAATTTCACCAAGATGATGTTACGAAGGTGGCAACATTTGTTTGAACTTTTGTTAATATATTTGTCTGAACAAATTAATTTTAGCTTGTTTCACAAAACGAAAAACGAATCAATTTCAATAAATCGAGCATTAATTCCCACTTTTTGCCTGACAACCTTGACTCATCAACCTCCCCTTTGGGTGGTTTGGGGCAACCATCAAGGACGACATTTCCTTTTGATAATGCACCGTGATGGCGCTGCTCGCATTTCCCGGCGCAACTTTTCATTCCTGCCATATTTCTTGCAATTTAATTTATTCCTCACCTATCACAACACGGTGACTGCTCGAATTTATTACGTGTGACACATTACACGGACCTTGCGGGATTTAAAACAGCTTTTTTTTTGTGACACTGTCGCAAAAAGTATTGCTACTGGTTTTGTGTAATTTATTTGTACATGATTTGATTTTAGGTTGGTTCAATGTCAATTAAAATGGGAGTGGAAAAATAAAAAAAAAGTTTAAATTAAAATTCATCATTTTCAATCAGAAATTTCCACTCTGCTTTGCGACGTAATTTATCAGCGCACCCCTTAAGTCACTCAGGGTAATTCCATAACTTCCGTAGTCGTTGAGTGCACCAATCAGCACGTTCAGAAACTCCACCGTGACTTCCGAGTGAATCGTCCCATTGACATTAACCGTAATGTTGATGATATCACCAACTGTACTCTCGCGAATGGTGACCGGTCCTCCGACAGCTTCTCCACCGAGCAGTGTTTGTCCAAAAAAGGGGCCTGTCGGAAAAGCGGCAGGATTTCCATGGAGTGCTCCCAGCTGTAGCAGCAAAACAAATGCAAAGACAAAAGCTGATTTGGACATCTTGACGGCCACCACTGACTGTTGACTGAAAAGTCTTTCGAAAGTGTCCGTTTTCGGCAACTGATACGAGAGCATTTTTTGTTATCAAACTTTCCAACCCCCGATAAGAAGCTTCCTATTGTACGATTAATCCTTTGTGATCGGGGCTTTTCTGGAAGTTGAAAGCTGGTCGTCATGGAATCCCCTGCCTACCGGTGGCAAATTTAGCAAATGAGCATTTCAAAAAGTCACGTGATAACCGAATCCGACATGAATGTGTCACTTTTGGAGGCAGCCATTGCGTTGGATTAGCAAGAGTTCGTACCGGGCACGGATTCGCTCGACATTGAGCGCTGCTCACTTCTGAAGCATCACATCAACCAAATGCAACGACGTCTGGTGATTCTGGGCACGGAAAGTTTGACGAAGTTGGTTTTGCACAACTCACAATGTGTACTTTTTAACTCACAACTCACAACTCACAACTCACAACTCACAACTCACAACTCACAACTCACAACTCACAACTCACAACTCACAACTCACAACTCACAACTCACAACTCACAACTCACAACTCACAACTCACAACTCACAACTCACAACTCACAACTCACAACTCACAACTCACAACTCACAACTCACAACCCACAACTCACAACTATAATCTATTTTGAAACTTCCGTGCATCCTACGCTGAAACCGAAACCTCGCCGTCCCATGTGGCAAATGTCCGCTGGTACGGAACAAGGACCGCCGTGCTTCCCGAAACCCCGCGTTCGTATGTATATTTGCGAGCATGTGTGTGCTTGTGTGCACAGAAAATTATATCGCTCAACATACATCACCGCATTAATGCTCATAAATGTTGAAAATACTGTAAATGTTTGCCCAGTGCTATAGAATAAATAGCCGAAACCGGTTCCCCCGGCGCACATGTTTGCAGGTCGTCGTCGTCGTCGTTGGTCATTCCCAGTGCCACTCGCTAGTCCATGCATTACCGGGCTTGTCGAGATTTCTGCTCAAGTGCGAGAACCACAAGAACAGAGCGCGCCGACGACCGGAACGGGCAAAGGATTTGACTTTTTCAGGCCCCCCTTCTGAAATGTGCCAGGACGCGGAAAATTCATGATTTACTTGCTTGAGGCGGTCAGTTTCTGATATTCAAACGAAGTTGGTGCACGCTGCATTCTTGCCCAGTCGCGGATTATTGTGATTTGGTGATGGTGATGAATGAAGGAGTTGCATTTTCTAGGGACGCATGGGCTGTTTTGCATGGAGCTTTGCGATTTATGTTTCATGATGGATTGGGTAAGCTCACGTCAGTGGAGTAGGTCACTACATCAAAAGTTGAGTGATTTGTTACTTGTTGTAAGGTCATAAAATCATAAAATCATAAAATCATAAAATCATAAAATCATAAAATCATAAAATCATAAAATCATAAAATCATAAAATCATAAAATCATAAAATCATAAAATCATAAAATCATAAAATCATAAAATCATAAAATCATAAAATCATAAAATCATAAAATCATAAAATCATAAAATCATAAAATCATAAAATCATAAAATCATAAAATCATAAAATCATAAAATCATAAAATCATAAAATCATAAAATCATAAAATCATAAAATCATAAAATCATAAAATCATAAAATCATAAAATCATAAAATCATAAAACTATAAAATCATAAAATCATAAAATCATAAAATCATAAAATCATAAAATCATAAAATCATAAAATCATAAAATCATAAAATCATAAAATCATAAAATCATAAAATCATAAAATCATAAAATCATAAAATCATAAAATCATAAAATCATAAAATCATAAAATCATAAAATCATAAAATCATAAAATCATAAAATCATAAAATCATAAAATCATAAAATCATAAAATCATAAAATCATAAAATCATAAAATAATAAAATCATAAAACCATAAAATCATAAAATCATAAAATCATAAAATCATAAAATCATAAAATCATAAAATCATAAAATCATAAAATCATAAAATCATAAAATCATAAAATCATAAAATCATAAAATCATAAAATCATAAAATCATAAAATCATAAAATCATAAAATCATAAAATCATAAAATCATAAAATCATAAAATCATAAAATCATAAAATCATAAAATCATAAAATCATAAAATCATAAAATCATAAAATCATAAAATCATAAAATCATAAAATCATAAAATCATAAAATCATAAAATCATAAAATCATAAAATCATAAAATCATAAAATCATAAAATCATAAAATCATAAAATCATAAAATCATAAAATCATAAAATCATAAAATCATAATATCTAAAAAAGCAAAATTAAAAAAAAACTGGAAAAAATTGACGAATTTTACAAAATATTGTCTTTTATCAAATTGAATCCTGGACCTACAATTTCTTAGCAATCTTTCGTCACTATTCTCAATTGCTTCCACGTTTGAGCTCATCACGAGCAACCGGTTTTCCGAATAAAACACTGCTCGTTCGAAAGCTGCTGGAAAGCCACACATTCAACATCGAAAAGCGACGTCATCTTTGATGTCACCGGAATCGCGCAGAACATTCTCCGCCGACGTCCACATTAGTGCGCTCGACGGCTATAGATCGGAAAAAGCTCATTTCTCACCGGCAACATTCAGGCCCGACGATGATGAAGCCGTCATTCGAGTGTGGACACGGCCTCGCTCGAAGGACATCTGTCGTCGTCCTTTTTCGGGGGCTCTGAAACCACACTGGACCTGGAAAAGCGTTGATGGTGTGGTGTTTGCAAATTTCCGACTCAAATTTGGCCAATTACCACGGTTGACTGGTCAGCTGACTGACTGACTGAATGGAAACTTGGAACGAAAGCTGGCTCCGTTTTTCCTTGCTCCCAGCCAGGATGAACGCAAATCTTCAATGGAAATGTGCCGGTGCTGCACTCAGAAGGGTCGTTGCGTCCGGTTATGATGACCATGTGACGACAAATAGCTCGGACGAGGGATATTCTGGGATTTATCCAGCTGGAAGGTGCATTTCTACTATAAAGTGGAATTAGGCTCGAGAATGTGGTTTTTGGTCACCGTTTGCACTCCGGAAGTGACGTGGCAGCTGTCATGTGGACTAGAAATTTTCTTGGAGCGGTTGGGTATTGAAATTCTTCAATTTAATTGAAATTTACAGTTATTTGAATTTCAAATTAATCTTGAACTTTATTTGGCCCATTTTGTGATGCTGAGTGCAAATTTGTTTCTACAAAACAAAATATTTCTATTTGTCAAGAACCAGCCCAGCTCAAACTGACTTTCAAAGAGTAATAATCATTTTTCTCTATACCGTTCAGAGAGGTGTTTTTGAACTGTCTAGAACTAATACAAACATTTTTCGTCCCAAATCGAAAACTGAGTCTATTCACGGTCTTTCCGAAACCAAAGCTCACCATCCATCCATCCAGGCCGGGCCTGGTTAGCCGCAATGTGCATCGTTCCGTGGCGGTGCCCTTTGAAGTTTTATTATTTGTTCCGGAATATGGACTTTGGTTGGCTTGCAGGGTCCCTCTCCCGGTTAGGGGACGAATCTTTTCGGTTCGGTGTGTAGCATCAACAACAACAGCAACCGGCAAACAACTTGAATAAAACCTCCGTTCTGGTTTAAAAGCACGGAAAACATTACACTGTGCAATATTTGGGCTTCGGTTCAGGGTTGATACACACAATACTTTCCAATAATAAGTTAGGTGCTTAGATTTCTAAATTCTCTAAAATTCGTAATTTTTTTAATGATCCATTTTTTGGCTTAAGTCAAACAACGTTTTTGAAGGCAATTTTTTTCCGTGTTCTCTAAAGAGGCAACTGCATCCTGGACCAGGACAGCATGGCCGACGTCGGCGGGGGTGATTTTTGTAATAAAAGCTCTTCTGATGGCTGATGTTCACTCCGTTGACTGACTGCACATCGCATTGTGACCCAGGGCTCTGATGTCAACCTGTGTGCGCTGCTCGCCGTGGTTTATTACTGTTCAACCGATGTTCAAACGGTTAACAAATGAGCTGGTTTGGGTTTTTAATCTGCGTTGTGGTTGGTTGGAGATGCTTTATGATTCGCCATGGTAATTTAAAATTTAACTCTTCCAAGTTTCAAGTCTTTAAATTCTGGTAAAAATTTGATTTCATCAAAGTCTAAAAATAAAGTTTCTTCCTCCATGTTCAAGCATTAAAAGTTCAACATTCCAGCAAACTTTCCTTCAATTAACATACACTTCCCCCGGACTAGAATCGCGAAAAACCCGATCTCCACGTGTTATCACAACTCGCGCCCCGCTCTCTAATGAAAAAGTCCGATTGTTTATCTGGCAGGAAATTGTAAGGAATAACTTTTCCACTCACCGACTCCATCAGTAACAACAAACGGCAAAAAGCGACCCTCAACCCCGTTGCTCGGAAAAGTGGAAAGTTTTGCTCAAATGTTTAATTTTCATGTGCCGACACACTGAATTACAGGCAACGAGAGAGCAAAAAAAAAATGCCCCTTCAAACAGAACAACAACGATAGGAGCGTATAAAAAAATTAGCATAAACTTGTTCTATTGCCCCACCGTTGGCCGTTGAAATGCAAATGGAAATTACGATCACGATTCCGTAGTCGCCCGGATGAAGCTCGGACAACCCTGGCTGGAAAGGATTCCGGTTGCGAATGTGTTTTGTACTGGTGCCAGCTCGGAACGAGGAAGGACCTTTCTTTCGATGGCATCTAGAAATATCTTCCCCACTAGAAGAAAAACAACAAGCTTGAAACAGAGACGACAATTATTTCTAGCGAAATCATCACCCAGTTGTGATAACGTTTGCCCTGCTGGTTGTTATTGGGAAAATTATCAAACCTACTTCATCGTGATACATCAACTCTGCAGGAAAGAACCGGTTCCCGGAAAGGAATCTGATATCACAAGCAGAGCAACGAGGAGAAAATAATGAAAACATTTCAGGACATTTCCGGAGTCAGTTGCCCTAGAGTTGTGGACACTCCGGTTGGCTTCCGGAACCATGGTGACCACATTCTTTCGAGGATATGTGTTTCTGATATTGAGGCGACACATTGTACCGTTGATGGGTGTGAATCAAGGTGTGAATTCTTTCAAAGTGTTCTTATTTTTGTTTTAAAACTGTGATTAAAAAACAATATGAACTCTTTTTTATATTTGGGTAATTATCCGCCAACTCACACAGCAGTTGCCCCGACCCCTCTTCGATTTGCGTGAAACTTTGTCCTAACAGGTAACTTTTGTCCCTGATCACGAATCCGAGGTCCGTTTTTTGATATCTCGTGACGGAGGGCGGTACGACCCCTTCAATTTTTGAACATGCGAAAAAAGAGGTATTTTTCAATAATTTGCAGCCTGAAACGGTGATGAGATAGAAATTTGGTGTCAAAGGGACTTTTATGTAAAATTAGACGCCCGATTTGATGGCGTACTCAGAGTTCCGAAAAAACGCATTTTTCATCGAAAAAAACACTAAAAAAGTTTTGAAAATTCTCCCATGTTCCGTTACTTGAATGTAAAAAATTTTGGAACATGTCATTTTATGGGAAATTTAATGTACTTTTCGAATCTACATTGGCAAAGAAGGGTCATTTTATCATTTAGAACAAAATTTTTCATTTTAAAATTTCGTGTTTTGTCTAACTTTGCAGGGTTATTTTTTAGAGTAAAACAATGTTCTACAAAGTTGTAGAGCAGACAATTACAAAACAAATAATATACATCACATCACGAGTTATCGCGATTTTACGAAAAAAAGTTTTGAAAAAGTTGGTCGTCATCGATCATGGCCGTTCATGGTCACCCGCGACAGACACGGACGACGAAACAAAGAGAAACGCAAAAAGTAACTTTTTCAAAACTTTTTTTCGTAAAATCGCGATAACTCGTGATGTTTATAAGCAAACCCCTTATGTCTATATATCACCATTTTTGTAATTGTATGCTCTACAACTTTGTAGAACATTGTTACACTCTAAAAAATAATCCTGCAAAGTTAGAAAAAACACGAAATTTTAAAATGAAAAATTTTGCTCTAAATGAAAAAATTACCCTTCTGGGTCAATGTAGATTCGAAAAGTACATTAAATTTCCTATAAAATGACATGTTCCAAAATTTTTTACATTCGAGTAACGGAACATGGGAGAATTTTTAAAAAGTTTTAGTGTTTTTTTTCGATGAAAAATACGTTTTTTCGGAATTCTGAGTACGCCATCAAATCGGACGTCTAATTTTACATAAAAGTCCCTTTGACACCAAATTTCTATCTCATCACCGTTTCAGGCTGCAATTATTGAAAAACACCTCTCTTTCGCATGTTCAAAAATGGAAGGGGCCGTACCGCCCCTCCGTCACGAGATATTAAAAAACGGACCTCAGATTCGTGATCAGGGACAAAAGTTACCCCTTAGGACAAAGTTTCACGCAAATCGAAGAGGGGTCGGGGCAACTTTTCCCGATTTCGTGTGAGTTGGTAGAGAATTACCCTTTTGTTATATTTATTTTTTAATTTGTATTATTTGAATGTGGTCTTCATTTTTATCATGACAAAAAACATCATAAAACAAGTTTTATGAGCGGTGTCAATCCAAATATCCAACAAAAATCTTTGTCGTACCGGTTTTGTCTGTATCATAATCATCTGCCCCTTTTTTAGTTTGCTCAAACTGTGGGAAGACCTTTTTTAATAATAAAAAAGCAAGTAGTTCATTCATTTAAGTCTCCATTGAATGTTTTCACGAATTGTTATAAACAAAGGCTCTTGTAAATTGTTAGGGTGGAGCTTTTATTTATATATTTTAATTCAAAATTGGCCGGTTGTTGTTTTTGCATGGCAATATCTCAGCAACTAAGGGTCGTATCAACAAAGTTCATAAAAGCAAAATATAGAGAATTTTCCCAGCTTTATTTTTTTTCAAAATTGGACAAACATGGGCACTTATTTTAAGAAATGAACAACAGCGACTATTTTCCAAAAAGTTACCTTAAAACGGCTATAACTTGAAAATGATGCACATTATCACATTTTTTGTCCGTTCTGTAAATTTCTGAAAAGTTGGCATTTGATGTCCCCTAAAACCTATCAAAAATAGCGTTTTTTAGCAAATCAAGTCTATGTGACAAAAAGTGAAATTTAAAATCACATTTTTTTTACCGTGTGATTTTTTTTCAGTGTAGTCCTTATCCTTAACTACAACTTTGCCGAAGACAACAAATCGATCATAAAATTCCTTCAAAAGATACATTTTTTTGAATTTCCATAAATCATTTTTGTACGGACAGCTGCCAAATTTGTATGGCAAATTATATGTACAAACTAATGATGCAAAATGGCTTCTTTCGGCATACCGAAGGCACCAAAAAAGTTTCAGCCGGATTAAAAATACAAAAAACAAATCGAACGTCCGAAATCTCAGAGAATTGCTCATTTATAAAAATTAATAAATTTATCAAAATGAAAACTAACCCATTGTTGATAGTTGTAATTGTCTTGGACAGTCTTTCCATATAATATAGGGTACAAGGTTGTTAACGATAACTTTTTAAAGAAATTCCACCTCAAACCAGATCAAACATGCTCCGATTGGGCTCAAATTTAACATCGAAGTCCCAACATAAAAATGAAAATGGCCAAAATTATTAGATCCATATTTTTTGTTTGACGATCAGGGTGCTCCTATCCGAAATAGGGTGGTCGAAAAAACTGCATTTTTTAATGATTTTCGCAAAAAAAAAAAAAAACACACACACACATTAATAAACATATCTACGGAACAGTAGAACCAATTTTAACTCGACTCGTTTCGAAAGAAAGGTGATTTGTTGGAATTTAAATTAAAAATACTAAGACATTTTTAAAACATAGCTAAGTACACATCAGAATGTTTTACATTACATCTCCAAAAATGGTGAATATCCAACAATATCAGAGCAATTTTCTACGAAATCGGCCGATTTCGACCATTTTTATTTTTTGTATGTTTTGATTTGGCTCAAACTTTGTGGGGTCCTTCCCTATGACCAAATAAGCTATTTTGTGTCATTGGTTCACCCATACAAGTCTCCATACAAACATGATACGTAAATATTCCAACAGCTGTAACTTTTTGAAAAAAAAATAGGTACACGGAAAAAAATCGCAGATTTTTTAAATAACTTTTTTTTCATACAAAAACTTTATTTCCCAAAAATAAATTGATATGTTTTGGGGGACAAAAACCCGCAACTTTTGAGCCATTGCGAAGTATGGTCAAAAAATCTGCCGCTAAGTTATAATTTTTTGAAAAATAGTGATTTTTGGAAATAATCGAAATTTCATAAAAAAAAACAAATTTGACTTGATTTTTTTTATGTAAAATTGAATTTGCAATCGAAAAGTAATCTACAGATTTTTTTGATAAAGGGCTTCGTTTTCAAGATATAGCTATCGAAAGTATTATTTAACGAAATATTTGCAGTTTTCAAATTTTAAATATTATTTTTCTAGAAGTTAAAAAAAATCCTATAAAATTGTCTAAGAGACCTCTGGTTGTTGAGATACAGCGGATTAAAGAAAAAGAAACAGGAAAATGTTTTTTTTTATCTCACCCAAACAACCCATTTTTTTGTTTTTTTGATAGTCTTGATTTAAAAAAAAATCAAATTGCATAAAAAAAACCAATGATACTATAAACGAAATACAACACAAAAAATCTCGAAAAATTTGCGAAAAAAACATCGGGAAATCAATATTTTTTCCTATTTTTTTCCATATTTTGGTGTTTTGCGCAGGTAACCCTGACAGAAAGTTCAATTAATTCTAGCAAAACTTAAATTACTATGAACTATTTGTTATTTATACAAGAAAAAATGTTGCTGATGACTGATATTTCCAAACGATAAGTTGCCATAAATTCAGCATGATGTTCATCAAGTTGTAACATTGTATTCATGTCTAATCGCTTTTTTCCATGGAAATTGTTAGAGCAATCGATTGGTAATGGAATTGAAAAATACCTTGATTGCTATTGAACTGAATCAACTTACAAATAGTGAAAGCGTTTTTCAGAGATAACTAAATTCCAAAAAAAAAATGCTTTGATTCTGCGCATTTGTTCCAGAACTCACATGCCACAATTCCAAAGTAAATGCAAACTGTTTCCCTCTTGTAATTGAGTTCCGGTTTGAACTGTTTGTTCTATGTTTCTAGCGGGAATTGGTTTGGAAATGGTCAAACGGAGCTCGGGTAGATATTTCCGGCTGGTTGTGACTTAGCATGAAACAATTCTCTCCTTATTTATGGTTTTCTTTAATTACAAAATATGCAACGATTTAATGAAACAGTATTTTTTTCACAATTTTGTAATAATTTTCCGACTCTGCCATACCAACAGAACCACCGGACCTTCCAAACTTCCCTCGAGGGTCATTCCGGTCGTTATTGCATTTGCATCAAAAGGTTTTCGCCAACTTACAACAACATCTGTAGCAACTTTCTCGTGCTCCGTGTGACTAGTGTTTCACCATATGTTTGCGGCCGGTATCTGGTTTCCGGGATTGTGACTTGTCCACAACGAATAGCACACACAAACACACACACGCTGGTCACGCTATCGGCCATGAATTTATCCCCGCCGGAACCGGACCAAACCGGAACTTTCGAGCTTCTCGAACAAACACTTTGGGGGCCAAGCTGACTCGCAAAGAACGACAAACAAGAACAAGTCAACACTGTTCAACAACAACAATAGCAGTGTGGCCAGTTTAGCATCTGGACATTATCGGGGCCACTTGGCATGGCCATGAGTGTGTGTGTGTGTGAGTGTATGCGGAACACAAATTGTCACCTCCGGGGGTCCGGAACTGCAATCGGATGGACGCGCACCGAAAACAATGGCCAGGCCGGGATGACGACGATGGCCGCGTTCGTCGGATTGTATCGCCCGGACCACTCCTGCATCAGCAGGTCCGTGTCGATGATGCCGATCCCGGCATTGGCTCGAGAAAGGGCAAATTAATTCACTTGTTTGCCGTGTAGATTTGCAATTATCGCCTGGCGTAATCGGGTGCCCTGGACGTTCCGGATGTTTCGAATGATGGGTGCCCCGAGCGTGGAGAACTTTCCATGGGAAAAGAGATAGGACATTGAAAGACTGGATTAAATACAAAAGTATTTTTGATAGTTCGTACAGTTTTATCAAAAATCAAAAAAAATAGTTACTTTTTTTAACTTGTCAATCAAAAATGTTTACATGTTTAAATACTCACCACGTCAAATTTGAATTCACCACAGTTGATTTGAACGTTTTGAAAGTTGTTTCAAACCATACATTTGCTAGTGATGGGTGATTAATTCTTTAACAATTTAGGTCTGTTTGTCTGTGTTTCTACTGTTAAACCAAGGAAGGACGACAGCGATAAACAATCACTATTGACCAACTACAGCATAGAATGTGGCCAATGACCATGCAAGTGTGAATTTGAATGTGACCATTTCGCGAACTTTTGGATTTACTTTGCGTGACTCTGAGTAATTCTGTCGGTATTTAATAAAGTTTTCAATTTTTTTTTAAATCATATTTTGTAAAAGACAATTTTTTTCATTTAAAATGTAGAGAAGATTAAATGTTTAGTCATACTTTGTGTTCGTACATTCGATTTAATTCAAAAGATAACGAATATCCACTCCGCAATTATCTCCTGCAACGGTACTTTGCTCAAGGGGGTCTACTCTACAATTGACGTGACGAAATAGTCTTATTGTTCAACCTGCCTTTTAACTGTGAGTCACCTGATATTAACGATAAGGAGATTTTATAGAAAGATATCTAATTGAATGTTATCTAGAAAGACAAAGATAAACTTTGAATGCTTGTATTTCGATGATTTAAAAGTTGATTTCATTTGAAAATTTGCCACAGTTGACACCACTCGTCAGAATCAACAGTCTTCAAAAAATGAAAGCACTAATTCCCTCCACCCTACTCCTGCTCCTGCTGGTGGCCAGCTTGAACCCCGTGTCCGCCGACCCGATTCAGGTATCCGGAAATAACTTTGGAGACCTTACCGCGGTGGGATTGAACCTGAACGCCAACGTCGCGAGCAGCGTCAACATCAACATCGCGAACGTCATTGCGGCCATCTTGATTCAGCTGGGTGACCTCAACCTGGACCAGCTGCCACCGATTCCGGATGTTCCGGGTTGGCCGCAGCTGCCACCCTCACTGAATCCCGAAGAGCAAAAGTTGGTCAGTGTGGTGGTGGACAAGCTGAAGCATCACTGATGGAAATTTAATAAAATTTAGCAAAGACACCAACCCATGTGCACTCAATTTGCATAACTGTAGGCGTGATGACCATATTCTACAAATCAATGCTGACACCGACAACGACACCATCGATCATTCTCAACTCTTCTTCCCTAATTACCTCTTCATTTCGCTTGATGTAAAATTACGACTCGTAACGCCCGCCGATGAGGGTCAATTGATAACTAATTAAAATCTTAATTAGCTGCTAGAACATAAATCTCCGGATCCGGTTGAGCTATCCTCTTTGGAGGACAAAATAATGGGAACAACTTCAGAATTGGATTGATTCCCAGGAGGTAGAGCTCTGGCCCATCATGGTCAGCTGGACAAAGCCATGCAAACGCGGAGCAAAATGGCCAATCAATAAACTTTAATTAGTCTCACTCGAATCGAACGGTATGATTAATCGTACATGGTGATATTAAAGCCTAGTTGGAGAAGAATGCCGAAAGAATGAAATCATAAAATCATAAAATCATAAAATCATAAAATCATAAAATCATAAAATCATAAAATCATAAAATCATAAAATCATAAAATCATAAAATCATAAAATCATAAAATCATAAAATCATAAAATCATAAAATCATAAAATCATAAAATCATAAAATCATAAAATCATAAAATCATAAAATCATAAAATCATAAAATCATAAAATCATAAAATCATAAAATCATAAAATCATAAAATCATAAAATCATAAAATCATAAAATCATAAAATCATAAAATCATAAAATCATAAAATCATAAAATCATAAAATCATAAAATCATAAAATCATAAAATCAGAAAATCATAAAATCATTGATAAATTTCAATATTTGTACTGGCATTTTTTTTGCTTAAAAAAAAACCTAGTCGAGAAGAAAGTCAATCCTACCTTCAACCAGAAAATTCCAGTAGAACTGCATTTCCTGGCGGAAAAAAAACAACAATCACTCCATCAAGCATCGCCGAAACGTGATACCATGCGGAAAGTACCCACCAGCAATTGCTCTGACTGAGTCTGGCTTGGAAGCCTTCCTCGCTGGCGGAGATATTGGATCCATTTCGCAGTGGTCCTCATTTAGTTGGCCGCCCCAGAAGCTGAACCTGAGCTGAGGACCAGGTCGTTAGAGAGAAAAATGAAAAACAATCGTTGGAAAAAAAAAATCTCTGCCTCTGCTAACCCGGATAAAAGTTACTCAATCCATCAATTAAAAGCAATGTGCCGTGGCGCGGTCGTTCGATCGGGGTTGGCCTGGCCTGTCGGGGGGAGTCGGAAAAAGTTGGCCAAATTGGGCGCGCGATATTGAAATGAATTGGAAAAGTTTTGTCTTGGCACACCGTGAACTGTTTATGATTTAGCCATTTTTCCCCCCTGCGGGATTTCGAGGGGAAACTTTGTAATAGACATTCAATTACAGTTCGAATAGAATTATCAAAAATTGATTGAGTTACTTTTCCTTCAGTATTATTATTATTCTGCTTTGGTCACAGACAAACAGATAAACAATGTAAGGTCTTTTTTCCTGTTTTTTTTTAGTTTTAACCACAGCTCGTTTCCTTGTCATACGATGTGAATTGATTGTCTGTGTAAATTGGATGGTTCCAAGGAAACTGCCTGCAAATTATGGTCCCCCAAATTGCCTCTATCCCGTGTGATTTTTATTCCTTTCACTCGCAATTTGGTCGATTGGATCGCATGAAAAATTTGCTTTGGTTCGGCCGATTAAGCTTTGCTGTCTAGATGGTTAATCTTTATGATTAAAAGTGGCAGTCAATTGACTGGGACACATTAGGGCCCGAGGAAGTCGTACCTCAACCTACTGAAGCAATCTTGCGTGACTACCCCTAAGAAATTGTTATGAGGCGAAGCCAAAAACGAGATTGTTTTACTGAAGTAGCACAGCAAATCTGTAGGATTTGGTTTATTGTAGCCTACAAATTCCAACCCATTGAAAAGTACTCCCATTGATGATTGCTCGCCCAGTTCCACGATTCCAAATTAAGTTCGTCGTGACGTTGCTTCGGCAGAGTTTGTGATTGGAAATTCCAACTCATTCTCGAAAACTCAACCCTCCACGTGACTCGGTGGCGGGCCAGGTTGTAAAATCCCATTCCCGCGCGGTATCACCAAAGAGTCGAGTCAGCTTTTTACACATGAGCGAGCCAGATAATCGCGTGTTGCTCGCTGCTGACGTGTGCTAGACCACACCGGGGACACCATGGATAAGGACTCATCACAGGGCTCCCGTTTCTGGAATGTTCCCCGTACCGGTTCTTGGCAATGCCGTCACGTCCGCGTACTCACTTTAATCACAGACTATACTGCGGACTTTAATGGTGTTATCTCTGTGCTTTTCGAAACGCCAAAGGACCCAAGAAAAACACTGAACTAACTACTAGACCCGCTGCTAGTTTCTGTCCCAACTAGCTGGTTAGCTTGGCACACCACGCGCTGTGGCTTTGCATCTTTTCCCGATGGAATCGATTGCATCGGTCCATATCGGAAAGGACGTGAAGTTTGCTTTTGCCGCACAAACATCAACGGGCGCTGACGGGAGTTTTTCCCTTAATGAGACCAGCACTCTAAAATGGCAGTGCCGGGTACCAAAGACAAACAGACGTTAGTTTCCGTTTCAAATGTATCAAACTAAAATGGCCACTATGGAAAAATTTGTCACTACGGTAATTTAAACTTAAAAGAAACGTTCAGTGATATATGATATTGTTTGTTCTCTAAGTTTTCGTAAATCGACTTTTCATTGTATGTTCGGTGGTGTAAGGTTGCCCTCCCGCTTACCCCTCTAGATTACCCCTCCAAGCTGAAACAATAGGGTCCTAAAGCGCTATGGCAGTTTTTATGTACAAAAGGCGAAATTTTTTTTTTGCAATTCCGTCGTGAAACTACTTACTTTTTCTGTCATTCTTGAACGACGAAATAGCCTACTTTTCTGTACCAATCATAACAGAATCGAATAGCAACACTTTTCAAAATAAATGCTGAAAAGTTCTACTTTTCAGCACTGAAATGGGTGCTGAAAAGTTGAACTTTTCAGCACTTGTTTCGAAATGTAACACTTTTCAATTTTTTTTTGATTTAAACGATTTATTGACGAAATACATGGAAATTTGACATAAAATTTCACTCAATGGGTGTTTTTCGGAATTGCAAAAAATGTTGTATGGAACTCGTTGCAAAACTTGATTTTTTCAGCACTCGTCGTATTTATCCAACTCGGTGAACCTCGTTGGATAAATGTACGACTCGTGCTGAAAAAATCCTCTTTTTGCAACTTGTTGCATAAACTACTATTAAAAACCCTTTGTTATCACTTTTTTTCATTTCAACGCTGAAAAAAAAAATAAAAATGACAAGACAACATTTTACCGACGACGATTTTACGATGGATCAACTATGGTCCTCTTCGAAAGAACTGTCAAGTAGGACCATTTCTGTCAAGAAGAGCCGCGAAGTTAACTTTTGAAAATTGAATTAAAAATCCATTTTAAATCCGTACAAAGGGTCATTGTACGCAGGACATTAAGCTTTATCGTTATGAATAATAACATCAGTAATCTAAGTTTAATTTTAGAACTCAATTGGTTGATTAGGGACCATCCATAAACCACGTGGACACATTAGGGGGAGAGGGTATGGTGATTGTCCACGATCCATGCAAAAAAGTTTTTTGTTTGTTTTGACTAGAGTTGGGCAAAATCGCTCTTTTTTAGGAGCCGCTCATTTTCGTTCGTTCATTAACAAGAGCCGCTCTTTGAACGGTTTTTTCGCTCTTTTACAAAATTTGGATGAAAAGTTTTTTTTTATGAATTGTGTGATTTTATAAGTTATTTTACATTGGACTTTTATAAATTATTTGATTGGCAAAAAATAAAAATTAAAACGAGAAGATGCTCTAGGAAACCATCGGTCTTGGTATGATCTCTTTTCTATAAACACTAAAGTTTAATCGGACAAAAGGATATATATTTTCCAAAATCTCCAAACTATTCAGTAGATTTTTTGTAATATTTTACAAATTCTGCAATTTAATATGCTCAAATTGTATTCCGGTCAAACTATAATGTACAATCAGTTTTACAATGAAAGTTTTTTTGTTTTGTTTTAAAAATCATTTAAGAGCGAGTCCACGAGCAAAGCATACCCATCTCGCATCGACCTCACCAATCTGCCTGAAATTTTCAGGGGTTGTTTGTACATATAAAACTAGCATCTGGCCAAAATATGAGCTATCTAGGTCAACGGGAAGTGGGGCAAATCGGGACACAAAGTTTGAAGGTTCAAAAACGTCAAAAATCGTAAAAAGGCTGTAACTTGGGCAAAATTCAATTTAATTTAAAAATTCAAAATGCATCTGAAAGGGCTTAAAAATGCAACAAAATGCAGGATAGAGCACCCCGATTGGTTAAATCTAAAGGGAGTTATTGACATTTTAGTGAAAAAATAGCACAATTTTCAAACTCAAATAAAAAAGTGTTCCATCCAGATATCAACTCGGTTCGACCTGCAGCTTGTAGGGGACATCTGGGACTACCATCTGAGACTAAGAACGCTTTGGGTAAGGCTGTTTAACATATTAAATAGACACTTTTACTTTTAGTAAATTTTTTGGTTGTAAATTTTTGCTCGGGGGACCCCTTAGATCCCATTTTCTGATGATAATTTTATCATATTCGTGTTCCTGAGACAATTTCACAATAGAAACATGCATAAAAATGTTTGTTTTCATCCATTTTAACCCTTTAAAAAATGAAAGTTAAAAAAAATCTTCGATTCACATTTATTGAAATTCAAGTTCGTTTCCAAGGATACTAGATGACACCAGAAAAAAGCAGCATCTCATTTTTTTTAACTATATTTTTTTTATTTTTAACTATATTTATTTTATATTATTTATGCCCTGTTCGTGGACTCGCTCTTAAGGGTAGGGTAGTCATCAATGAGACACTTTTGGTTTTCAACTTTCAACGATTTTTCTATTTTTTTTTTCATCAGCATGATTTAATGAGCTTTTTGTTGCATTTTCTTTCTTTTAGTGTATTCTAACATTGACCAAAATATGAGATCGATCCGACATCTACAGCCAGAGTTATTCAACTGTCTCATTGTAGACGCACTTGGCAGGAACAATGAGACAGCTGGGGAACAATGAGACACTCAACGAAAATCAATACTTTTCTAGTAAAACATCATGTTTTTGTGTTGTTCCATTACAGGTGACTTGCCTTGAGCATTTTAGAGCAATTTTGCCAACATGAAACTTAAATTAACAAAAGTTATACTAAAAAGTATTTAAATTTTGTAAAATCCATTTATTTATACCAAATAACATTTTATGTTTGGTTAAATGAAGTTAAAACTCTATAAATATTCCAAAAATCACTTTCAATTCATGTTTTGAAAGATTTACATGAATTTTGAAATGTTTAATGAAGAAAAATCAAAGTGTCTCATTGTTACCCATGGGCTAAAATTAGTGGGGAACAATGAGACAGCCCTGGATTCTGGGTATATTCTAAATTTTGGTCAAACCTAATGAAAGGACATTCCCAATAAAGTGTCCACGTAGTTTATGGATGGTCTCTAAATAAATCCATGCGAAACAATAAGGAAAAAACAGATGTTATTTAAACGGAAATTGCCTTTTTTATTTTAAGGGAATATTTTGCTTGGAAGGAGACTTGTAATTATTTCAACTTGCAAATTTTTTTAATCTGAAGGTTAACATTACACCACATGCTTGAGGTTTTTTTAACACAATTTAAAAAAAATGATAAAAAAAACTTCGTCCATTAATTCCTTAGGTCCAAATAAGCCATTTGCAAGATTGGTTTCTCCATACAGTCTCTCTGCTAATTCGGGGTTGTCCATAGACAAATGTCATACAAATATTTGAAAATCTGTATGTTGAGATGGAATTTTCTGATCGATTTTCGGGTGAAAAGTCGTAATTTAAAAATCATATTTTTTTTTTTTTCAAAAGGTTGAGTAAACATCGCACGTGTTTCACTATATAACATTCAAAAATTTTCAATCAATTCCAAGAAATCATCGGTTGAAAATTTAGAGCCGAATGGGCACAATTGAAAACTATATTTTCGTAATTTTTATTATTTGCAAGGGGCGTCTCATATACCAAAGGTAGCAACCAAAACTGTACATAATTTTTTTTAGCATTTTGACCAATTTTGTCCGTTTTGGTCTCATAAAACCCAATTGAATATTATGAAGTTTAGTAAAGTACTTCAAAAGCTATGTAAGAGTTTGTATTTAAAAAAAAACCCGTAATGTTATGTATATTTTGAAAGGTATTTAAAAGACCTTCATAATGAGTCCAGAACACTGATGATCTGACAACCCTATCAAATGTTATAAGCACTTAAGTGTTATTCATAAAATCAAAATCAAATTCGCTCTACAGCATTGCCTTGGCGTTCTCGATTGCGAGATTCCTACTCGAAACTAGGTGTCCGAAGGCTTGATTGTTGAGGCAATTGCAAACCGCTTTTTACACCTAAGCTTCCATTTACCCCGGGATTCGAACTGACGACCTTTGGATTATTAGTCCAACTGCCTACCAGCGACTCCACCGAGGCAGGACCTCGTCTCGAAAAATGTCACCGGGACCGTCTGGGATCAAACCCAAGCCGACTGGGTGAGAGGCAACCACGCTTACCCCTACACCACGGTTCCACCAAGTGTTATTCATACACACATTTTATTTTACCGAATTCGGTAGTTGAAAATCGGTAAAGTTTAGATCGGTAATCCTTCTGTCAACATGAACAAAATTTT
Source organism: Culex quinquefasciatus (assembly GCF_015732765.1). Classification (NCBI taxonomy): domain Eukaryota; kingdom Metazoa; phylum Arthropoda; class Insecta; order Diptera; family Culicidae; genus Culex; species Culex quinquefasciatus. The sequence continues at coordinate 6,526,078 of NC_051861.1, forward strand.
ACCGAATATCGGTTATACGATGAACAACAATGAACTTCATTACCGAATTTTTGTAATTTTTTACCGAATTCGGTAATGTTCAGTTTGCCAAACTGTTCAGCAGTTGAAAATTTGGTAAAAAAAAACTCTAAGTTGAATAATGTTTGGAGGCCGGATCTCAAATATTTTGAAGAAGACGTTGTTCGGATTCTTTGTTAAATGGGTAATCACAAGACCTTTCCCACGCATCTAAAAGATGAAGATCTGGCAGCCCTATCAAAAGTTATAAGTAATTCATTCTTATTTATACACTTTTTAGAGTCCGCATCTTAGATATTTTGATGAAAACGTTGTCCGGATCTGTCATGCAACCCATCGCTGGATGAGTTATCAAAAGACATTTCCACCGCATCTAAAAGGTTGAGGGATGATGCAATTCTGACTAGATGTATTCACTCTATGAATGTGAGGAAGACACCAACTACCTTAAGGTGAATTAAGTTTCGTTTATAAAATGCTTTTGATTTTTCTTTTAAAGATTTTTGCTGTTTTTTTTTAGATCGAATGTGTTGTTGTTCAAATATGTAACATTGTTGATTGAATGATTTGCGTCTCTTTTCCGATGTTTCACAAAAACGGTTTTTTTTTCAAAGCTAACTCTGTTTGTCTGTGGGCATATCCCACTTTGCTCTCTATGATTTTAATGTGAAACTGGAAACATTTTCGTTACAAAACTGTTTGCTTTGTAATCACAGGTTATGAGCAGCATTTCTGAAATTGTCTGAAATTTTACACCATTAGAATGAAACTTTTATATTTGCTGCTGTTTAAGAAACATAGTGTTGATCGAAGACTGATGAAACTCGTGAAATTTAATAATTTAAAGTTTTGTTTAAGTTTTATTTTAACCACTAATTTGAGTATTTTTAAAACGACAAAATCACTTTGCCTCATGACCAATCGCTTGTTCAAACCTTGTTTCCAAACACACTTACTGCCGAAACTACTCCCAGCTTCGCAACAGTTTTTTTTTTTATTTTCGCGCGTTCGAGCAGGCAAAATGGACGGCAATCGTCAAGAACTTCAGGCGAAAAAAAAAACAAAACTGACCAAAAGTGCTTTTTTTTGCAAACCATGAAGCCACAAAACGAGCGCGCGCGGTGAAAAACGACGAACGATACAGCAATCAACGAGAAACTGAAAACGGTGTATTTTTTGAGGATTTTTTTGTGTGACTTCCGAAAAATTTCCAAAAAAGAAAAAAAACTGGGAACTCTGGTTTCATTTTTGGAAGAAGAAAAAATGGCCGGAACCAGGCACCGGCGAAAGGAAGCGCTGAACGATGCAAACGAGTGAACAGTTTTTAATTAACTAAAAATCGGCAGTTGCAGCGGGCGAAAATTGACAGAGAGGAGGGGTTATTTTGGGTTCTGAAAAAGTATTGAAATAATTGTTTGACATGTTAAAGTTATTTGATAAAAAGTAAAAAAAGCAGACTAATTTCTCACTGGAGCCATCTAGTTATGATCACGCGTTATATACGGAATTGAATTCAGTTTCAAGCAACTGTCAAACGTGCAAACATCAGCAGAGGTGAATTCAATTGTTTTGTGGTGAGTTTCCGAGAATTGAAAGTGACCGTTAAATTTTTTATTGACAAACCTGCAATGATATTTCTCACTTCACAGTGGATTACTCCAAACGTTCAATTCATTTTTCAAAAACTTCAGTTTGTTTTCACGATGTGTGATACGCGATGCACGCGCAAACGATGACGATGCCAGTGCCGTCCAAAATTGGCAATCGAGTTTCCACTCTCATCGCGGGGAATAACAAAGTTTGCTGTTCTCGCTCGACCACGCAGAAATAATCCACTTTCGTGTAGTGTGAGAGTGCAGGAATTCACTTTGCTGCGTTTTCGAGTAGTCTTTTTCATTCGATTGAATTGCTGTGTTTCAGTAGCACTTAATATTGTTCGAGTGTTACTTTTATGTTACACTTTGTCTCAATTTTACCTTTTGCTTTAATCGCTTTACTTAAGTGATTCTTTTTTTAAAGTACCTTTTTTCGCACACCAAAGTTCCTCAATTTGGCTGTCGATTCGCGTGCCACACTGATTCGAGGGGAGTGATTTGTTCCGCTGTCGTGCCACAGTTTTATAGATTGCTATCGTTTCGATTTTCGTTGGAGTTTGGCGTGTTGTGTTGATGGACGGTCGGAGTAATGATAATTATCGTTGGCTTCGACTTGCAGCAACAGTCGAGTAGCAACAGTATTGACCGCTTAGGTACGTGTTGATTCTGGAATAGGTGTAATTTGTATCAATATCATAGGCGATTTGTTGATTTTCTTTGGGTACAGATAACGTCGATTTTAATAGTTGTTTGATTGTTATTAACAGTAATTTAACTGATACAAGTTAGACTTGATTTTGAAAAAATATTAGTCATGGAAATCATATCTGCTGCATGATATTTACCGTAAACTGGGGTCAATCGGAACACATGGGGTGAATTGGGACAGCAGTTTTAACCATGTTGGAGCACAATATTTTGACCGATTCTTTCGTGACGGGACAACGTTTGTACGCATATGTTTTCAGTTTTTTGCTGATAACTTTAAATTCTGTGGGAATAGGTATCAATATTTATTCAAATTTGGAGAGTACATTAAAAATCCAATAAGATTCATTCCAGCAAACGACGGTTTTTGACCCCGGAACATACCCGCACCACCAGATCTTAACTCCAAGGAGACCTTGGATGACCCAAGTCAGCCCAACACATCAGCAAAGTAGTCTACCATACTCACTGAAGCTATGCGGATATGTTCCGGGGTCAAAAACCGTCGACCTCTGGCTTGTTACGGCAGTAGACCCACAGAGCTTAACTTCAGTGAGTCCTTGGATGACCCAGGACATCCCAACTCATCAGAAAAGTAGTCTACAATACTCACTGAAGCTATGCGGATATGTTCCGGGGTCAAAAACCGTCGACCTCTGGCTTGTTACGGCGGTAGACCTACAGATCTTAACTTCAGTGAGTCCTTGGATGACCCAGGACATCCCAACTCATCAGAAAAGTAGTCTACAATACTCACTGAAGCTATGCGGATATGTTCCGGGGTCAAAAACCGTCGACCTCTGGCTTGTTACGGCGGTAGACCTACAGATCTTAACTTCAGTGAGTCCTTGGATGACCCAGGACATCCCAACTCATCAGAAAAGTAGTCTACAATACTCACTGAAGCTATGCGGATATGTTCCGGGGTCAAAAACCGTCGACCTCTGGCTTGTTACGGCGGTAGACCCACAGATCTTAACTCCAGTGAGTCCTTGGATGACCCAGATCATCCCAATAAGTTGTTAGAACAATGTACTGTAGCCTGCCACACTCACTGAAGTAGTCTGGGTAGGAACGGTGGTCAAACTTTTGAAGTTTCGACTTGATTATTTGGTAAGCCTGTTGCATAAATTTTCCGGAAGTTTCGGATGGACTAGAACATCCCAGGTGTTCCAAAACCATGCTAAAATGTTTTTTATAACATAACTAAACAAAATACAACTGATACATTTTGAAAATTCTCCGACAAATTACGAAATCCCAATGATTCTTAATTTAAGTCATATTCTCAATTGAAGTCATAGACATTCTCATTTTAAGTCATGACTTAAAAAAAGTAGTGTAAATCGAGAATCGTTAAAAAAAGGTGACTTAAAAAAGAATATGGTGTACTTCCTCTTTGAATGTCCTCTATGATTGTATATCTACAGAATCTGCTTCTGTCAACAAGAAGGCTTATAAAAGAGTCATTTTACTATAAAATTTCATGCATTAATTTGAGCAATTATTTGAAAAAGTTGGTAAAATTAAAAATTTTCAGCGTTTATACATTTTACAACTTTGCTCACAGATATGTTGTAAAAAGAGACTTTGGTGTGGAAATATGTTTTTTTTGTTTGGTTAAAATAGTTGGAAAACATGGAAAGTTATCAGAACCATCCAAAGTTCAACTTGAAAAAAATGACTGCTTGGTAAACAAGTGCTAAGAATCGGTCCTATGATTTTCTGTTTGGTTTTGGTTAGAACAGACTCAGACCAACAAAATGTGTACATCCATTTCCAAATTTAATAGCTTTAAGTGCTTTAAAAACTGCTGTCCCTATGCTGTAGCCTGAAGTCCCGATTCGGCCCAGATTACGGTATTCATTTTTTTTTATTTCAACTTTCATGTGTCAATGTTAATCTTCATCACATTCATTCAAACTGGTTACAGAGGCAAGTTTAAAATCAATTGTATGTATGTAAAATTTATTAATTTTATTCAAATTATATGATTTTTTTTAAAGCAGTCAATTTTGTTGCAAAATTTTCTTCATAATCAAGATCAGATCAATTTCTAATGAATTACAAAATTTCTTTAAAAAAATGTCAATATTATCCGTTTCCAGCAAAAGTGGCAAAATTTCGAATAGTAGGGCAGTAAAGGGTTAGCTATTCAATTGGGCACTTGTTCAATAAAATGTTTAACAAAAAAAAAAAAAAAAAATCGGTCATAAATATGTTATTATGAAACCAGCAAGATAATGATGTTTTTTTTTATAATACAACATGATTATCGCAGCCTCTTACGTCCGCCACAGAAGTAACAAATTGTTTCTTGGGTTCGCTCGTGGTGCGATAATCGATACCTCCAATAACAGGGTGCGTTTCTGGGTTACCAGGAAAAACTGCATCACGCATCGGTACCACAATAAGCCCAACAAGTTTAAAAATAACTTGTAAACACAACCATTTGCGCCTACAAGTAAGTTGTAGGCTGTAGCACCCTCGTAAAATGACATTATACAAAATATTAATACGTAATAAATAGCTCGTTCTCATGAAACCTTGCACCTTGCTTTGTAATTTTCTTTCGTGCAAATTACCAATTGCTGGAGTCAACTCCGGCCACCGTTTTGTGCGGCGCCTTGTTATGTGATCTCTTCTTCCAACAACCGTCAAACGATACTGGGGCCCTAGCCAAAACCAACGAAGGGCTCCTCGGTAATTGGACCATTTGCTTCCATGGCGCGCCCGGCCTAGCCTGCAACACAGTTTTTACCCTTTCTTTCCTTATAAATGATGGGTTCGTTGAAATGCGGTTGTTTATTCGTCGATCGTACGCCGCCCCGTCAACAGCTCTTCAAACAAACGAATACGAACCAAAAAAAAAAAAAATCAACGGTAGTCGAGCTGATCGGAAGAAGTCGCGTTACAAAGTGCGTGTTCAAAAAAGAGGGTTTAAAGCCGATGTAAACACCTGCAAGTTACTACAATGCTGCAATTCCAAGTGTTTGGTTCGGTTGGGCTGAAACGGCCCATTGGGTTCGCCCCGGGAAGTGATGGGTGGTGTTTAGTGATTGTGTTGATTCTGGGACTTGGGACGCTAGTGACTCGTGGTGACCCCATTCCGGAACCGGATCCAGCGAGGATCCTGGGAAAGTACTACTTTTCAGTGGAACCTGGACAGAAGGAGTATACGCTGTCGAAGAAACCCGTTGATCTGAGCCAGATCCTCGGCGACGATGACCTGGATCCGGACAGTTCGGCGAGTTACAGAGACCTTGTAGGAGGTCATAACCATAACCATCATAACCATAACAACCATCATCACTCTTCGTCGTCTTCATCCCACGGGTCGGGAACATCGCCGGGGTTCATGACCTCGTACACGACCTCAACGCGGCATGGCCACAGCCTGAAGAGTCCCAGCCTCAGCTACGATTCCGGAAGTAGCGACGAGGACAGTGACGAACGTGGTGGCAACCACAACTACGGACACAGCAGTTCGGCATACTACAGTAGCAGCAGCAGCAGCAACAGCGGAAGCAAACGCAAGCCGATTATCCCGATTCTGCAGTCGTACAGTATCATCCACGCGACCAAGGATCACCATGCGCCGCCTTCAAGCAGTGTCAAGTACGTTGGATCCAGCAGTGGCAACAGCTATACCGGAAATAGTGGCCCAAGTGGTCCCAGCAACAGTGACGAGGAAGACTACTACGAAAGCATCCCGTACACGCCCCCGAAGGTGGTCCACACCAAGGCTCGGGCAGTCCCGATTGCGCAGCACATCGAAGTGGAGAGGCCCGAGCCGATTCCGTACGTGAAGAAGATCCACGTACCCGTGCCGACGGAGGTCAAGATCCAGATTCCGCATCCGGTGCTGGTGCCGGTGCCGCAGCCCTACCCGGTTCACGTTCCCGTGTCGCAACCCGTGGCGGTGAGTTTCGTTCAATAGTTTCACAAGTCGACATTTTTTAAGGTGATGTCTAGGCTTGATTTTTCACGCTCAAAACTGCAATTTTCACGGGGACTTTAATTCCAAAACTCAAAACGTGGAAGTGAAAAAATGTTAAAATAACCTTGAAAAAGTTACAGAAAGTACTGTTTATACTACAATTTATGATATTTTTCATTTAGCAGTCAATTTGCCACCAACCTTGTTTCAAAATTTATTTGTTCTTTTTAGTTATGAACGTATGATCTTAACATGAAATTATCATCCGAATAGAACTAAAGCGAACATTTAGAGTAAAATATGGGAAACACACTTTTCAAAAGCCATGCAAAACAAGTTCTCTAGCTTCATAAGTTCAAAAAACAAAATGTAAAAATAAAACCTATGACAACATCTTTAAAATTGAACAACAAATCAAATCTTAAAATTTCTTATTTACACTTAGACAAATTTCACGGGACTATGCCCTTTCTCAGCCTATTTCTATTATCGGCCTATCAGCACTTTGATCATGAATTACAGCTTTTATACAGTGTTTTTGACTGTTCAAAAGTAATAAATAGCTCAAATAAAAGTGAGCAAGCAACTCTCCATTGTTGATGCATCTGGAAATGTTGATTTGATAGCGGAAAACGGCAAAAGTGATGAGAATTGGTCGAATGGCTTATAGTGATTAAAATGGGTATATTTCCCCTATGACAACATCTTTAAAATTGAACAACAAATCAAATCTTAAAGTTTCTTATTTACACAAAGACAAATTTCACGGGGCTCAGGAAAAATCTTAATTATTCTTAAGAGCGAGTTTTTCACCGATGTGAAACAGGTCGTATCGAGGTGCTCCGATTTGGATGAAACTTTCAGGGTTTGTTTGTCTATACATGAGATGAACTCATGCCAAATATGAGCCCTCTACGACAAAGGAAAGTGGGGTAAAACGGGCATTGAATTTTGAGGTCCAAAAAACATGAAAAATCTTAAAATTGCTCGCATTTCCGTAAAACTTCATCAATTCCAACTCTCTTAGATGCATTCGAATGGTCTTTTGAAGCCCTTCAAAATGTGCTATAGACATCCAGGATTGGTTTGACTTTTTCTCATAGCTTTTGCAAATTACTGTTAAAAATGGATTTTATTAAAACCTTAATAACTTTTCCCAACAGCCTCCAACACCCATACTCCTGTAGGTCAAAAGTTAGGGAATTTCATGGACTATAAGCCTACGTTATTAATTTTTTGGCCAATCGCAGTTCTTCTCATAGTTTGACGATTTTTCTAGAACAAACATTTTACAACGTTAGTTTTTGGGTGTTGGAGGCTGTTGGGAAAAGTTATTAAGGTTTTAAAAAAATCCATTTTTAACAGTAATTTGCAAAAGCTATGAGAAAAAATCAAACCAATCCTGGATGTCTATAGCACATTTTGAAGGGCTTCAAAAGACCATTCGAATGCATCTAAGAGAGTTGGAATTGATGAAGTTTTACGGAAATGCGAGCAGTTTTAAGATTTTTCATGTTTTTTGGACCTCAAACTTCAATGCCCGTTTTACCCCACTTCCCTTTGTCGTAGAGGGCTCATATTTGGCATGAGTTCATCTCATGTATAGACAAACAAACCCTGAAAGTTTCATCCAAATCGGAGCACCTCGATACGACCTCTAGAACAAACCGAGCAGAATCTACAAATACTGCCTCTTAAAAGGCCAGATTTTTACACAAAAAAATACATCTTGAATCAACCAATTTTAAGTCAATTTATTTCTTTTGTAATTTGACCATCAAAATAAATTGGTAGTCGAGAAATTTTTACAGGGTATGAAACCATGATTTAATTTAGTAAGTTTTTTTTAAATGATAAAATACAATTTTGCTACAAATTGGGATCTCTAAATGCTTTTTTGTATCTACAATTTATCTACTTTTCTTATTTACTTTATCATGTTATTCAGGGTAAATCTTATTACAATGTTGTGTAAATGTATGTTTTCCATACTTCAATTTTTAAAACTAAGCTTTTCAACTTATATAATTTATATAAAAAAGCTTTTTGAATGCAATATTTGTTGAGATGTGTTAATGTAAGTAACGATTTAAAAAAATCCACGGGATTTTTACGGAAATTTCCAAATTTCACGAATTTTACGTTTCTGATCGCGAATTTCACGATAAAAGATCTCCGATGTTATTTAAAATGTTTTTTTTTTATAAAAAATTACGAAAGGTGTATCGTTTTTTGACCAATAGTCAACCCCACTGACGGTATAAACAGTATGGAATCGTCTTATTTGAAGGTGATATTTATATGTGAGGATACTGACAATAAGGGAGTGCGCATGGTTACTCCAGATTTTTCAATGCTTCATACCATTTTTACCCGAATTTTACTATTTTATTTATTGGCTGGAAATTCACTGAAATTAAATTATGTCCATTGGAGTCTGTTCAGGAAGCCCAAATCCATAATAAATTTACGAAACTGAAGCATTTACTGACATCAACTTCAAAAATGTCGAGTTGTCTTATATGCCATCCTTCTGTAGTATAACATTTGTTATTTTAATATAGATTTGTAAAAAGAAATGAGATTTCCTGATGTTTTTGATGCCACCGGCTAAGATACGAATAATGCAATGGTTGAGCAGAAAATAACTATTTTTAAAAATACATACACAGAAAAAAATTATGGTAATATTCATCAGGAAAAGTTAAATGTTAAATTTTACCACAGAAAATGATGAATTTTCATCAGTTTTTGATGAATATTCATCAGGTTCAAATTTTTACACATTTTTTATGTAATATTACTCAAAAAAAGAGGTAATATTCAACCTACCAAATTTTCAACATTCCAAAATTCAACTTTTTTTTTCTGTGTATTTAACATTATATTTCCACAATACAAAATTTTAAGTTATCTATTTTTGAACGTTGCATGTTTTGGATTTTTTAATGAATAAATATAACCTTTGAAGCGTTTTTTCAAAATTAAAAAATAATTTCAAAAATAAAATGCAGGCATTATTTTTTAAATTAATTTATGTTCATTTCACATTTTCACTAAAATTTGGATTTTTTTTTTCAAACAAAATTTTCACTTTAACTTAAGGTCAAACAGTCAAACAGTACTTGAAAGTGCTTTCAAGTGTTCTAAAAATTGCTATCCGTAATACAATTACCCTAGTTAACGGTAAAATTCATTTGATTTACATTGATGCAATTCTCTACATATCCAAAAATTGTTTTTTAATTGATTTGAGTGTCCAAATTTCACTCATCATTTGTTTCTCAATACAAATTTGAGTCAATGTCCTGTCTATACGAAAGAGCTATTGAAATATTCGAAATTATGTTTCTCGAGTATTGAATTTCATTTCAATTTTGGTGTTTCGGTAAACAAATTAAACTCGCTTGGAACCCCCTTATTTCGTTATGTATTTTAACATAAAAAAACATTCATAAACATATTATAATAAAGAAACGATTTTGAAAAACTTTCCCACATTGCTTTTTTTGGTATGCAGGGGAAAAATTACAGTTTCAAATTAACCTTTGATTTATAACGGATGAGCTGTTTTTGGGTTTGTTTAGAATTTTTGAAGTTGTGTGTGTGTGTGTGTGTGTGTGTGTGTGTGTGTGTGTGTGTGTGTGTGTGTGGCCCAATCCAATACCCGCTAACCGGTAGCGAAATTATGGGAAAGTATAATTTGTATCAGACTGTGTACATACCGAATGCTGATACAGCTTATCTCAGTCCCGGGTATTAGGTGGTGATAGCCCTCGCGCTGCTTCCAACGACCCATTTCAGAATGACAGAGCTCCTTGCGGTCCAATTCCGAGGTCGCTGGGCATTGTTCGGCCCCGCCTAAACATAGAAGCAAGCATCTGAAGGAAACTCGATCTATATTTAGACTTCCAATCCCCTCAGGCAAATCAGGGATCAGCGCGTATTTAATAATATGAGAAGAAGAGATAACATGTTTCAACACTACGGATCAATTCACTGCTAGAGTGTAAACCTTCTGATGGCCGACTGCTTAGCGTCCCAGACCACCACCAATCCAAAGGTGTGAGTTCGAATCCCACCTGATTCATTTAAGTTTTTATTATTATTATATTCAAATTCCTGATTCCAAATTTCAAAGGTACCGACCGGGATTTGATCCCTGAACCTTCTGCTTGGGAGGCAGAAGCCGTAACCATTAAGCCACGGAGCCGGTTTGTTTAGAATTTTTAGAATTTTTGAAGTTGTGCCATTAAAAATAGCAAAAATACACTTATTTTTCTCAAAAGTCTAAACTTACTATTTGAAAAGTACCCATCCATTAAAAAGATATTTTGAAAAAATAAAAAATCTCTAGTTTTCTTTTACATTTTCAATTCGATCATTTCATTGGGAAATATGGCCTTGGATTGGATGATTGGAAATTTGCTTTACCCATTGACAAATTTTGGTGTACAACATTGGTATTCTCATTACTTATTTAAAACTAATCTGATTTTTTCTCAAAAGGCTAAAAAACGTTTGAAGTCACTTTGAAATGTTCTCAAAATTCCTAAAATATTAGTTTTGAAGTGAAAAAAAATCACGAATATTTATTTCTGACATTGAAAAATAAGGGCATTAGTTTTCAAAATATCGTCGAATTGAGTGACAATCAAAATATTTTTTCATAATATCTTTACTAGGTATATCTTTACTAGGCCAGATTTCCGCATCTTTAAGTGAGATCTAGAATAAACAGTGAAAAGTAAAGTTGTTTTGGTACCTTAAGACGAGTTGTTAAAATAAAAAGGTGCAACTTATGGCTTGGTTGAAAATTGGGGTAGTTCAAGACTCAGATGATTTTGAAATTCTAGATAGGGGAATATTTTTGGGATTTTGTTTGCTCTTCAGGACAATTGTTAGGCATGACAAACCAATCAACTTTTCCGAAGATATAACATTTTATTTTGCGTAGTAATTAAGCACCTAATTTTAAAGCAAACCGATTTTTGAATTACTTTAAGAGCTCTTAAAACCAAACATTCTAATTTAAAAAAACTTCCATTTTTAAAATATCTCACGTAAAAAAATACACCAAAATATCACCTTTCAAATGTGACCTGAGGCGTTAAAATCCAAACTTATTCCCTCTCTTCCCCAAAAGGTACCCGTAATTCGCGAGATTACCATCCCGATCGAAAAGATCGTCCCGTACCCGGTGGAGAAGCGCGTGCCCATCCCGATCGAGAAGCCCGTCCCGTATCCGGTCGAGAAGCACATCCCGGTGCACATCCCGCAGCCCTACCCGGTCAAGGTACCGGTCGTCAAGACCATCTACCATAAGTATAAAGCCCCGCGGACTGTCGGCGTCGGCAGCGTGACCATCCCGGAGTAGATGGATTTTAATTAAATTAATGTTCTTTGTAAGGTAATTAATGAGCGGGGGGAAATTTACAACTTTTGCTGTAAATTGAACCGAGTTTGAACAGTTGTTGAAGTTTGTTTACACTTTTCTGCCCGGGGAGCTATCCGAAAAAAAAAGAAATGCAATGATAAAAACAAGAGAACAAACATGCAAAAATGCAAATTTGCATTAAAACAGTTGCAGTGAAACAAAAAAAAAGCATCGAAATGATAGGAAACCACCGCACCTTTAGGGCAGAGCGGTAAATTCAGAGTAGCAAAAGTCCAAACGCCGGCGCCAAAGGGAACAAAGCTTGTTAACTTGCATGTAAATGTTTTTTTTTTGCACCACTTGGCAAACCAAGCCTACTACTGCTGCTTCTCGTTGAATGAGTTGCCGCCAAGCCCCGCAAGTTGTTAATTTATTGCTTTCCAATTATTATTTTTTTCTGCACCAGACGTGGGTTTTGTTGGGTGGGCCGGGGAAGAGAACTGAGCGCCCACAGGTGGACACGTGATATGTTTGCTTTGGCTCATATTTTTATGCGCGTTGCGCGGCTTCCTTCCTCGTGCCGCAGACAAGTCAGAAAAAATTTATGGACAGAGGCGAACGCAAAAAAAAATCGTGGATTTTTTTGCTCCCCATTCAGTTCAAAGCATTTGACTGATATTTATTTGTGTTTTGTGCTGGAAAAATTTACATCGATACGAAACCATAACAATAGCAGTTAGTTGGCCGGGCAATGTCTATGCTACTGGGTTTATTTAAACATTTGTGTTAGTATTACGAAAGCTTACCGACTATTGTACATGTTGTTGCTAGGTTTGTATGCTCTGTGTGACCTATCTATTTTTTTAAAAACTATTATCAATAAACCGATATCTGTTGAAAAAAAAAACATGCTTTTTATTTCTGTACTAAGAACAAGTTGATATGCACATCGAACATGTCATGGTATAGAAATCATAATTTTTATCTATCATTACATTTTCTAGAACAATTAGATTGGTTAAATCAATTAACTGCGCAGCGTTGGCATGTTTCTATTGAAATAAAAGAGTTGTTACCATGGAACGATGAAATTTTTTGCTGGAAACGAATGCATTACAATAATTATGCTCTAGCATTGAATGGAACGTTTTTTTTTTCAAACGAGAAATTCTACGAAATTTCGGCCATTGATTAATCTCTTTATTTTTTATATGCTTTAAACCTTGTAGGGACCTCACCTTTGACCAAAGAAGCCATTTGCATAACTGGTTCGTCCATACAAGTTTGAATAAAAAATTGGCAGCTGTCCCGTTGAGCCGGCCTTGCCAAAAAGTTTATTTTCGGAAGCTATTGACTTTTTAGCAAAAAATCCTTAAAATATGGTGTTTTCGGGAAAGTTTTTTCAAATTAAATGAAAATCTTACTTCCGAAAAATGGTAAGAACAGGATAACAATTGCGCCCTCCACTGGTAGAAAACAGAAACAGATGCTTTTCTCCATATATTTTGACGGTTTTTCCCATAAAAACCTCAAGGGCTTAGAGGGAGGGGTTCTCGTGATCAAAATGAGCTCAAATTTGGCATTTAGCCTAGTGCTTTCTATCTATTAAAATCATTATTTCATGAAAATTTTCACAATAATACGTATTTTTCCTGTATTTCTAAAATGCATTTTTTTTTCTCTAAAGAAACCAAAAATATATTGTTATTGCAATATGGTTATTAAATGATCAAGTTTTTTCATACATTTTGGATGTAATAACAACATTTTTAGAAAATACTCAAAATTTTCACAAAACTACGTATTTTCGAATAAAATACTCAAAATTTCCGTTTTTACAATATGGGTATCGAACGATCGAGATTTTTCATACATTTCGAATATAATAACAATATTTTTTGAAAATACTCAAAATTTTCACAAAACTACGTATTTCCGAAAAAAAAATACTCAAAATTTCCGTTTTTACAGTGTTGGTATCAAACGATCGGGATTTGTCATACATTTCGAATGTAATAACAATATCTTTTGAAAATACTCCAAATTTTCACAAAACTACGTATTTCCGAAAAAAATACTCAAAATTTCCGTTTTTACAATGTTGGTATCAAACGATCGGGATTTTTTCATACATTTCGAATGTAGTAACAACATTTTTTGAAAATACTCAAAATTTTCACAAAACTACGTATTTTCTAAAAAAATTACTCAAAATTTCCGTTTTTACGATGTGGGTGTCGAACGATCGGGATTTTTTCATATATTTTGAATGTAATAACAATATTTTTTGAAAATACTCAAAATTTTCACAAAACTACGTATTTTCGAAAAATTACTAAAAATTTCCGTTTTTACATTGTGGGTATCAAACGATCGGGATTTTTTCATACAATTCAATTCAATTCGGTTTTATTGGTGAATAATCAAGATACAATGAGTTATTTTGAAGTGCATAACAGAGTTTTGGAGTTCCTTACAGCTGTGTGTTGCATCATAATCCATTAAGGAACAATTATTTCTTTAACTAAGGCACTAGCAAGAGTTAGAAAAAACTATAAAAAAAACTTACAGAAAGGATTTTTTCATACGTTTCGAAAGTTATTAAAAAAATGAAAATACTCAAAATTTTCGCAAAACTACGTATTTTTGAAAAAAATTATATGATTATTTGATACCCATATTGTAAAAACTGAAATTTTGAAAAGTTTTACAAAAATACGTAGATTTGTGAAAATTTTGAGTATTTTCAAAAAAATATTGTTATTACATTCGAAATGTATGAAAAAATCCCGATCGTTTGATACCCACATTGTAAAAACGGTAATTTTGAGTATTTTATTCGAAAATACGTAGCTTTGTGAAAAATTTGAGTATTTTCTAAAAATTTTGTTATTACATTCGAAATGTATGAAAAAATCCCGATCGTTTAGTACCCATATTGTAAAAAATGAAATTTTGAGTATTTTATTCGAAAATACGTAGTTTTGTGAAAATTTTGAGTATTTTCTAAAAATGTTGTAATTACATTCGAAATGTTTGAAAAAATCTCGATCGTTTGATACCCATATTGTGAAAATTGAAATTTTGAGTATTTTGTTCGAAAAAAAGTAGTTTTGTGAAAAAAATTTAAGAAAATAATTTCCAAAAAATTTTTTTTCGCTAAAACCAGGTAAGGCTACGTTACCTCTGACAAGTTATTGTGGAAGTTACGATTAAACAATCTTACAATTCGAAACGGGATTTTAGAAGATTCAAATATAAAAAAAATATGAAAAGTCAAATTAGAAACTATAGTTTCAACATTTGGATGAAAAAAGTGTTTCAAAAATATATTACGGACGATTTTTTTTGGCTAGAAAATAAGTTTTTGCGGAGTTTCATAAAAAATTCCAATATTTTAAAAACGAGTCCAAACATGATCAATATGATAATTATAAAGTAAAACGACATTTTAGGATGCTTTCAGTTGATAAGACTTCGATTAAAAAAAAAACGGATTTTTGTATTTGAAAAATATTTACCATGGCTTAAATAAACAAAATGTTGTAATATACTGTAATCCGAGGTGACATTGATAGGTTGAAGATTTATTTGCAAAATATAAAACACGAATTAGGTTTTTTTTTTAATTTGTTTTAAGGCCATTGCAGATATTTTTTGAAAAATTGGTGGTATTTCGATATTTTGAAAACTTATAACTAAATTTTTATACATTTTTAAATCCCCCCCCCCCTTGTCTGTGACCAGAGTCCAGGGACATAAACTTCAAAAAAATATTTGAAAGCAGAAGAAAGTTTTTTTACTAAGTCCAAAATTCATTCAATTGTGCATTTTTGAAATGAAATATTAAATGTAACCTTACTTATGATAAATTTGACGTGATGATTTCAAATTGCTGACCTTTAGGTTATAAATGATGAGAAAAACATGGTGTCACTCCGATTATTTTAAATAAAAAATCAGTGAAACTGTTTCGTAGAGCACTGTTGTTTTTTTATTGTAAAAACGTACATTTATATGGCGTGGTCTACCGTATTACATGTTTAAAAAATAAAAAATCCTGAGACAAGTTTTAAAATATTGAAAATATTTGAAAATTAAGTTGAAGTTCTATCAATGTCACCCCGATTTACTGTGCTATATGTTTAAAAAGAGACTTTTTGATATGAAAAATTCAATTACTTTATTTTGACTAAATTTTTAAAACAGCTTCAAAAATTCCTGATAAAAATTTACAAAAAACTCATTACACTCATAGATGCATAGTCCAAGAAGACAAATAGTTTTGCTCCAACTTAATAAATTTTAAATAAAAGGAGCATTTTTCATATCTGCTCGCTGCCACCTGTAAACGAATGAATGCACGAAAGTGGTCCATTTTCCTGCACTCCTTCATTTCTGGGTACATTTTTCAAGACAGTAAAAAAAAAAATGAATTCCTAGCAAAAATAAACATCACGATGAGCCACTTCCACACGCCGACCACGTTCGCTCTAACATCATTAAGGTACCTATAAATTCCGTCCTTTATCATCACTCTCTAGCCGGATCGTAGACACACTTACACACACACACAAACACTCACGCCCGACACTATCATCATCATCTATCTTTTAGGTTTTCCGCCATCTTCTAGTTTTTTTTCTTGTCTGTAAAACTTCCCTTTTCGGGAAAATTTCTTCTTCTCGCCCGGAAGTTCACCAAAGAGAAGCCAGCGCATCCGGTGGCCAAAGATGCGAGCATTCATATATGTTGTGGAATGAATTTTAAGATGTCACTCTGTCTCAACCGAACCGTCATCCTGCATTCAGTGGCGTTTCGCAAACTTTATTTTTTTGACATCACGTTTTCTGTGTGACAGTTAGTAAGGAAGGTTAGTGAGTGTTCTATTTATTTCCCCTGTAATCATCAATTATCTCACTTTACGATGACATCCAAGACGAGAAAACATATTTAAAAATAAATTGATTAAAAATAAAAATAAATTGGTATCAATTTATAGAACGAAAAATCAAAACATGCTACGCGAAAGGACTGACAAATTTATTGACAGCTGGAGCGATAATAATATCGAGAATATCGACAGCCAGAGAGTCGACTGTATTTAAAAGTACTGACAATATTTTTGTCTAAACTTGATAAAACAAGATTCCCAAGAAAGTTAAAGGGGCAAAACCCAGCTTCCAAAACAGCAACGACGCCACCTAAATTCCCCGTTCAGAGACTTGGCATCACAGTCGGGAAAATACGACGACGAAAAACTAGTGTAATAAAATAGTCGAAAAATTAAGATTCAGAAGACTACCCCCAAAAAGACGATGATATAATTTAACCCCCCCCTTCGAGCCTCAGAATCCCACCCCCAAAAGTCACCGCCCGGAGCCGACTTTGGGCCCTGGCACGAAGAGGCACCCTTGGGGCGGACCAACGTTGTGCGAAATCTCATCCGCATGTTTATATTTGTCGTTGTGTCGTTCGTCTCCGGCCGCTGCTGGAATGCTGGAGGGACCTTAAAGACACGATTGTGATGATGGCGGGCCTCGGACGGTGGACGCCCAAATCCCTTGATCTCTAAATGGCCACCGCCGACCAAGAGTCGCACGATGCCAGGAAAAGGAAGGCTTCGGTGAAGTTTAAAGAGTGAGATGGTCGCTGGAAAGTTTTGATTTTAAATTAAAAATTGAAGTTTTTAAATTTTCTTAACAACGCAGCTTTGAGGGCACGTCGTCGAGTTGTGAGTTTGAATATTTAAGCACTCCTTTTTAATGGCATCGAGCCTCGTGAGGCACCGTCGATTTGACAGAGAATTTTCTGCAAAAAGGCTAAATAGTTCCTACGAGTGAGGAATGCTGAAGATTTTAACGAATTGTCGGAATTGTTTGACTTAACTGCGGTCAACATGGCTGTCAAGTGGATTGCTCCGACTTAAGAGGAGGATGTTGATAACAGCCTCAGTAGCCTTCACAGTTCATCCCTTAATCGCACTCTTCTCAGTGTTCAATAACAAGTCCACGCGATGAAGACCAAATCGGCGCTTCTGACGTCCATCATCTGCGTCGTCTTTTTCAAATCCGGCCTCGGTCAAGATGTCGAGTCCGCGGAGAACTTCCGGACGGTGACCAAGGATTACTGCGAGTGGCGGTACAGCTGCTGTGAACCGGCCGAGCCGCTGTCCCGCTGCAGGGAGCTGTGCTTTCGGTCCTGGAACTGCGTTGAACCGACGGAACAGCCCGAGCCGGCGGAACAGTTGTCCTCGTTCAGACTGTTTTCATCGCGGGGAGGATTCTACGACCGAACCAGAATGAGACCGGCGCGTGTTGTTTGTCCCGAGGGGTACAAACCGGACCACCGGAATCGCTGCCGAAAGGTGTTTGATTTTGAGTGAACTGGACGTGTTTTAGTAGAGTTGATAAGCGGTTTTGATTGAAGGTTTACGCTATCAGTGTGCGTTAATTTTAAGATAATGTTGATAGTAAATGGACATAGACGTAGGAGGAGAGAGTATTTTATTAAAAGAAAGAAAGACAAACTTGAGTTTAAGTGTTTAAAACACTATAACAAACGACAAGTTTAGACTTTGTCTGCCATGATTTGCAAAATTAACCAGATTCATCGTACAGATCTCAGCAAATCTATGAAGCATGTCGGGAACAAATGAACGTCTCTATACTCATAGTCGTGGACAAATTGGTTTATTCAAATTAAGCTAGACAAGCTATTGACTTCCCACCTTAAATTGTATAGCTTCATCACAATTGTTGCTCGATCCGCACAAAAAAAAGACTATAACTAAATACCGCACACCACTGCGCTACACCCAGGCTGACGGCGTAGCTCAACCGTAACCTCGACCAGTACCGTGTACGTGCTTACCGCGCGACGATGTCTACGTCGGGCAAGTCTCTCTCGGCGGTAATCGTACTGCTAGTACTAGTGGCGGTTCCCCTTATCTCGGCGGATAACATTCTCTTCCTGCAATCGCTGGCGTCCAAGAGTCATCACATCTGGAACAAGCAGATCTTCGAGCGGCTGTACGACAATGGACACAACTTGACGATTCTGTCGTTCGAGGAGGAACCGTCGGTTCCCGGGAAGACGTTTCTGATGGTGCGCGGTTTGATGGATAAAGTCATGCAAGAGTACGGCGGAGCTGAGTGGGATGTGACTGTGGAGCAGAGTGCGATCGTTAATGTGTTCTTTTTGTACGATTTTTACGAACGCGCGAGTCGACATTTGGCGCAGGAGGAAGCCATCCACAGATTATTGGCGTATCCGAGAAGCTTCAAGTTTGACCTGATCATCCATGACTTTACCATGGGACACTTCTTGCTTGGATTCGTTGACTACTTCGGGAATCCCCCGCTGGTCTCCGTCACGGCGTTCAACATCCCATCCCACACTCCGGACCTCTCGGATGCTCCGGTTCACCCCTCGTACATGCCGCACTACGCGTCCAGCTTCGGCAGTCAGATGAACTTTGTCGAGCGAGCCAAGAACACCCTGTACTGGACGCTGGACCACGTATGCCGCAACTACATCTACATGACCAGCGAAGATCGTCGCGTGAAGCAACTGTTCGGTCCGGATGCACCCTCCGTCAAGCGTGTCGAAAAACGCTCGGACATCATCCTCGTGAACGGCCACTTCAGCATGGACTACTACCAGCTGCTACCGCCTAACGTCATCTCCGTGGCCGGGCTGCACGTGTCACGCAGCGAGGAGGTCGCCCCGATCGTCAAACAGTTCATCGCACGCGCCAACAAGGGAGCCGTACTGTTCAGCTTCGGGACCAACATTCAGAGCGAGATGCTCGGTCCGGATGTCAACAAGCAGATCCTCGCGGCGTTCCGATCGATGCCGGAGTACGGATTCATCTGGAAGCACGGGGATCCGTTGTCGCTTGGGGTGGTTCCTCCCAACGTGCTGGTTTTAAAATGGGTTCCCCAATCGGCGATCCTCGCCAACCCTCGCACGAAACTGTTCATCAGCCACGGGGGACTGCTGAGCACTCAGGAAGCTACCTGGCATGGGGTTCCCGTGGTAGCGGTTCCCTTCTTTGTTGACCAGTACGCGAATGCGGACAAGCTGGTACGGGCCGGTGTAGCGACCAAGCTGCTTCCAAAGGACGTTAACGAGGAGACACTAAAAGAGGCAATTTTAAGAGTTGTTGAAGATCCAAGGTAAGAATCCTAAAAATATTTAGAAATCATCTAACAAACATCTCTCTTTTTAGCTGTCGCGCCAAAATGAAGGAGCGATCGTACCACTTCAAGGGACAACCCGATCATCCACTGGATCGAGCCATCTTCTGGATCGAGAAGGTTCTGGAGAACAAGGGTCTCGCATACCTGCGATCTCCGGCGCTTGAGATGAGTGCGATCCAAGTGTACAATCTGGACCTGCTCGGAGCAGTCGCGCTTGCGGCATTCTTATTTTACGTGATGCTTGGAAAGATTCTGGGATGCTTCATTCCCAAAACAAACAAAAGAAAAAAGAAGAGTAAAACTACTTAAACGTTTCCAGTACCAAAGCGTTTTCATTATCTTCAACCGGCAAGCCCACTGATAAGAGGTTACCCTCAGCCCGACGCAATCAGTTCCATGGCGTCGTCAAGTTGGTTCTGTTTCGTATTGCCGTATCTACTGGCGGTGCACTGTCACAACATTCTCTTTCTGCAGACGACTCCGTCCCGGAGCCATCACATCTGGAACCGGCAAATCTTCGACCGACTGTTCGAGAATGGACACAACCTGACGGTTTTGACCTTTGAACGGGAGCGGTCCGTGTCCGGGAAGAGCTTTCTGTACGTGGACAACTTCTACGGCAAGATTGTGGCGCGTTTGGCGGAGGAATCAGGTGCATCGGAGATGGGACCGATCGGGAACATTGTCAACATGTACGGATTCTACGAAGTGGCGAGTCAAGTTCTGGTGGAGGAGGACGCCATGAAGCAGCTTCTCAAGTATCCTCAAACGTTCAAGTTTGACCTGGTCATTCACGACTTCACGATGGGTCAGTTTCTGTTGGGATTCGTGGAACGCTTCGGCAATCCCCCGCTGGTTTCCGTATCGGCGTTCAACGCTCCGTCGTATACCGCTCAGCTTACGGGTGGTCCCGTGCGGACTAGTACTCTACCGAACTATGCCGCCTGCTTCGGCCAGCGCATGACTCTGCTGGAACGGGCTTGGAACACGTTCTACTGGATGCTGGACTGCTACCATCGACAGTACAAGTTCATTCCGAACGAAGATCAGCGGCTTCGCAAGCTGTTTGGATCAAACGCAAGCGGCGTGGCTGAGTTGGAGAAGCGGACGGATATCGTGCTCGTCAACAGTGACTTCAGCATGGACTACTATCAGGTGCATCCACCGAATGTGATTCCCGTTGGGGGATTGCACATAGCTAGATCGGAAATGATACCGGAGGATATTGCGCGGTTCATGGATCGTCCCGCCGAAGGTGTGGTTCTTCTCAGTCTTGGTACGAACGTGAAGAGTGAGGACCTTGGAGAAGGAGTCAATCAAGCGATTTTGAACGTCTTTAGCAGTTTACCAGATTACAGCTTTATCTGGAAACACGGCGATCCGGATTCTTTGGGAGCGATTCCGAAGAACGTCCTGGTGAGGAAGTGGATTCCACAAGTGGCCCTACTTGCGGATCCTCGCACGAAGCTACTAATAGGTCACGGGGGATTGCTGGGGCTGCAAGAGGCGTCCTGGTTTGGAGTTCCGATGGTTGGGATTCCGTTCTTTGCCGATCAGTACCAGAATGTGGACAAACTGGTTCGTGCCGGAGTGGGAATCCGGATGATGCCGAGCGAGATTCGTGAAGATTCGTTGAGGAAGGCAGTGGTGACGGTTCTGACGAACGGAAGGTAGGTTTGTTAGTTTTGTTTGTTTATGGTAAGTAGCACTTCGCTGGAAGGGATTGTTAGTTGTTTTTAAACACTGATAACAGTAACGCAAACCAAGATAAGATCGCGGATTGAATTCCCTAGAAACACGAAATTGTTAATCACTCAGGAATGCAAACAAATCTGCACAGTTGTCTTGTTTCAAGAAATACATTGTAACTAAACTTCTTCCAGCTACCACCAACGAGCCGCAGCCCGCTCAAAGCAGTTCCGAAACCAGCCCCAACCACCACTGGACCGGGCACTGTTCTGGATTGAACAGGTCCTGGAGCACAAAGGTCTCCCGCATCTACGTTCACCGCCAACACCTTTGTACCAACAGTACGGTCTAGCCGTGGCCGTGGCGCCGTTCGTTATCTTGGCGCTTTTGACGCACTTGATGTTATCTCTGGCTTGTACCAATAAAAGATGCTAATTAGATAGTTCAAGACGGCGGCGTTTGTGCGCATTTATTCGAATCAGATCTTGCGAAATCGTACTGAATTTGGGGAGTTGTTGGAGCAGGTTGGTTCAGATGTGGGCACCTTCGAGAGATGCAACGGATGCGGCGTACGAGGGTGGGGGTTCGTCCAACAGAAGATACTTCTCGATCTTGTCGTACGGCGGCGGATCGCGCAGGATCGTAGCGTAGTCTGGTGGGGGTGCCGCCGGACGACCTGCACCGGATTCGACGGTGTAGATTGAAGATTCACCCGGAGCCCCGCTCGGTAGCGGACCCGTCCACATACAGGCTCCGACGCGGTGCGTCAGGTACAGGGCCACTAGGACCACGATCACGAAGAAGGCTACCGCCAGACCGAGCACGATCACCTGGGAGTCGAACTGCTCGTTCCAGGGCGTATGGTTCATGATGTTGTCCAACAGCAGCGCTACGACGACTAGTGATGGGACCGTGACCAGCACGATCGCAAGATCAATTACGCACTGCTGGTACTTCATCTGCAAGTGGAGCAAGGTCGGAACTTGTACGCAGAACTCGAGCCGGACATCTCTCGCAAACACTTACGGTGCTACATCTTGAAACACGCTAGAAGGGGGTAGAACACTAGACCGCTACCCGAAGAAATGTAAAGCACTTTTCAAAGAAGATCGCGATGTGAACTGCTCCACCAACCGACGGTGACTCGAGTGTGAGGCAGCAGTACGGCGGGACATCTTGTTTGTTCCCGCAGCACGGCGCAGCGCAGCCTCGCGGAGAAATGTAAATACGATAAACCGAGTCCCGCTGTTGACATGGTGATTACCGGGCGTAGGTCTGGGGAGAGCGTTGTAGTAGTTTGCGCACACCTGAACGCCGCGGCGATGATCGTGATGATGACGTTGGGGTGGTGTTGATTATCGCGTTATCTATACGGGGTGAGGGAGGGATTGTACAGGTGCGAATAATGAAGGCATTCATAGATGGGCAGTTCAAGGTTATCTGCGACAGCAGTGTTGTCGGTATGCGAATCAAGAAAAGTTGCTATTTACAGATGGATATGATCAACGGTATGAGATGTCGTGCTTCTTCGGTTATTGGACTAATGCACTATTATTTTGAGTAGCTATCCTCCAGAGTATCTTTGTTGTTCAACTTGTCTTGATAATAGAAGTAATACAGTGCCTGTTCTTAGCTGCCTTAACCGGTTCGATTGTTGTATCGTATCTGAACTTGATTCTTCACATGAAGATAACTGTTTCAATTTATAGAACTTGGTCATCGAATTGAACAAATCGCTCCTAGTCAGACGATATGTTTCGACCCGCCTCATCCAGAAGCCGATTAAATTTAACTGTTATGATGAAGATATTGATATTAGCCCCTTTCGGTACAATGATATGATTGGATTGTGTGTTTCTATTATCACCGAGGCAATCAAACTAGCCGAAGCTGAACATCGAACGCACGACCACCATGTATATCGACCTCATTGACTTGCCACCTTTCTGGCCAGAACCTGGAAGCTGCCGCTGGTCAGGTCTCTGGTCAGCAGCAGCCATTTGGCTTGCCCGGCTCATCAACATCGTCGTCGTCGTCGTCCCAATCACCGTTGTTGATGCCGAGTGTCTGGTGCTGACTTTTTCAATTACCATTTAACCAGAAGCCATTGCAGATTGAAACCTGGGACGCAGTTGTTGACCGTGTTTGGCAGAAGGGACCGCTAGGGTTGCCAGTCGTGTTCAGTGGAAACCAATATGATTATTTTTCTTTAATCAACGACATTTAGCAACCCTGGACCAAGTCAACCGAACGACACCAGGATCAACCCCCCATCCATAGTTGACGCAAGGGGGCTTAACAAAGCTCGATGGCACCCCTGGAACAATCAAAACGATGCCGTTGATTGTGTTTGAGATTATAAATGTTGCAGATTATCGAAAATTGAATCGGCAAACCTGTTTGCCTTAGTTCACCCCACCGATCTGGTGTTGATTTCGTCTCGGATCTTGACAAGAATTACACAAATATCACTGTTCAGTAGCTTTATTTGCAAACCGCATTACAATGAATCACCTCAGAACACCGACCTGCAGCGACCTCGTGGATCCAACCGGTAGCCCTCCTTGCAGTTCGGGGCCACCAAGATGTGTCTCGGGTTGGCCACCAGTAGCTTATCAAGACCGGCTCCAAGCGGCTCGCAGACGATCTCCGGATGCGGACAGAGGCGTCGGCAGACCGGTTGGCTCGCGTCGAACTGGCAACACTTGTACAGCCAGCTACACTCGGTGTTCTCCGGAGGATTTGGGGCAGAAATGGCGCAGTTTTGCAACGACAACCAGCAGAACAACGCAAGCAGTGCGAGGGGCCGCATTTTGGGACGACTGATTTCGGTGGAGTCGTCTGAGATGTTTGGCCGAGCGGTGATAAGAGAGTTGGGACCGTTTGACTGTTTGAATTGGGTCAGATGAAGCGGTATTGGACTTTGTTTTTGTTCTCTTATTTTGAGCCTTTTAGGCAAATCTAATTTGATCTAATCGAATCTTATTTTCTATTTCTAATACAGAGTGGATTCGCTAACTCGAATGGAATTCAGTTCGAACTGGCGAGCTCTGAAACGTCATAATTAGAGAGCCTATATGGAGAGGCGAAATGTCACTCTCTGGGTTCCAATCGAACTGTCAAATCGGGGTTCCAATCGAGCAACAAGATCATGCAAGAACAAGGTTGGAATCAATTTAAAATAATTTTGGCAAAAAACGAGACTTATAACATTCACAAGTATTGTAAAACTGTTGTTGATAATAATCTGGTAGTTTTTGTTATTTTTGTGCTTGTTCGGTACAAGAAAAGTGCCAGCATCAAAGAAAAACTACAAGTTTTTCAACCTTAAATTTGAATAACTATGGGTGTTTGAAATTTCTCCTAGAACATTTCATTTCCCTATGTAGGTCCCTAGTCATAATGGAACTGTCAAACTAATGTTTACATTTCGTCTCTTTTGTTCGCCGTTTTCCGAGCATGTTGTTTCGCACTTTTGACAGCTATCAGTAGTTCCAATTAGCGAATTTGGATTCGCTTAGCTGAACCAAATGAATCCGCACTGTATTTTGAACTACTGTCTGCTAAGTTTTGACCATTGAGTGCTTTTTTAATTTGAATGAGATTTGAATTAGCGAGATTCGAATCAACGAATCGTCTCTGTAGAACTAAAAATTAGAAAGTCATATGTTATAGACATTTGCAAGCAGTACACAGAAAAAAGTTGTATTTTATAAGGTTGAAAATTTGGCAGGTTGAATATTACCTGTTTTTAAAGTAATATTACATAAAAGCGTGTAAAAATGTGAACCTGATGAAAATTTACCAAAATCTGATAAAAGTTCACCAATTGCTTGATGCAATTTGACACAAAATCTGGTATCGTTCCCTGATCAATATTTCCATCACTTTTTTTCTTTGTAACATAACACCTCAGATGTCAAACCACAAAAAAACTGCTGCATTGTCTATTCTGGAAAAGATCCGATAACGAATGTATATGGTTTGACGTTTGAGTGGGAAGTTAAAAATGTAAACAAACCACTTCGTGCATCAGCTAATAAGAGAATTAGGTAATTGTCACGAAGAGTCATTTTTAATCAATAAAATTATCATACTTTTGTGGATAGCTTAGGTACGAATTGAGACTAGGTCCAATATAGGGACAGTGTTTATTATTTTCATAATTGCTATTTGTTCTGTTCACAGTAAATTTCAATTTCTATACTTTTTATACCCGATGTGATTCTTGAGTTAAGTGCTCCTTAAACGCCTTTAAAAACACACTCATCATTTTTTAACGTTTTTTTTATATGACTTCTTTCTCAAACAACAAAAAATATACTTACATTTTCTTGCAAACCCCATTTCCGTTGGCCTTTCTCCGTTTTCCAAGCCCGATATCTTGGCAGACTAAGACCCCCCCCCCCCCCAACCTCCCCCCCCTGTAATCTCACCTAGCTGGCTAGCCGGTCGCTGAAATGTGATTCAAATTTATGGAATTCATGAATAGATAAGGCCATTTCTTTCAAGCCGTTTGCCCATTTTTCTTTGCACCTTCTTGATTTGTGCAAGGGGCTTTTCCATATTGCGCACACACACTCCAACGCCCGATGTATGTCTGACGTTGGCCTAACATTCCTCGCGGGAGGAGTGCAGGACTCAAGATGAACGAATCCCTCTTCTGGGATTCGTCGGGGATCGTTCGAAAATTGCGAAAAAAAGCGTCAAAACTGAGTTGTCAACCTAATGTTTACATTTCGTGGTTTCGTGCTTTTGACAGCTGTCAGTCTGTTTTCAAAGTTCGCGCAAAGTAATATGTAAACAGCTTTTTGGGAAAGTACAAAAAAGTCGTCGAGTCGAGCATATTTCGCTGGCGGAATATTAGCATCATTGTTCAGTTTGTCTATTTGGGCACACACACATACAAACAGACACACGTACTACACACCATAGAAACATATAAAAAGTCTGCGCTGGGGGAGTGTCTCTGAGATGCTACGGGAAGCAAGGAGCAAGTCACAGAAGCAATCCGATGGGCTGTTCGTTCTGAGACATTCTATGCCGAGGGGTGTTTCGATGTTTTTTGTTTCTTTAATTGTAAAAAGTGAAAATCATTTTAAATTCAAGAGATTCAAAATTAGGCTGATGTGAAAAAATATTTCAATTTAATTTAAAATACAATTGACCTACCCCTCGTTTCACCATTGTACCACCTTCAAGGAAGGCAAAAAAGAAACTGCACTCCACAATTTCCTCCATTTTCGCAGCATCCAACCATGAAGCTGGCAGCACTGCTACCTAGGTGCAGCCGTAAGAAGTGTGCACTCCGACCTGTCCCGGGGTGCTGCAATTCTCTTCGCCGGCAGGAGACCTCCCCGGACCATTTGGGTAGACAAATTTATGGGTCCCTCTTCACGTGTCCTTTCTGCCATCCTTTCTTGAGACAGTCCTCAACGGGGAAATGTGCAGCTAACGGTGTACGTACGGCAATAAAGAGGTTAGAGCTTTCAC